>NC_068988.1:7788119-7795262 GCF_001194135.2 Octopus bimaculoides
ATATATGCATATATATATATATATGTATGTATGTATGTATGTATGTATGTATATATATATATATATGGTGCAGCAGAAATCAACCTCCCAGATTCACCATTCTTGTTGCCTTTGAATATGAGAAATTTTTTTCTGTCGCAATCACCTGTGTGTGTGTATGTGTGTGAGTATGTGTGCGTGTGTGTGTCTAGATATATATCTATACATATATATGAGTATATGCGTGCACATATACATATATATATATATATATATATATATACACACACACGCACATATATGTGTATGAATGTATGCATGTATGTATGTATGGATGTATGGATGCATGTTGAGAGAGAGGGGGATAGAGAGAGGGGAAAAGAGAGGGAGAAGGATAGAGAAATATACTGACAAGAATTATTTCTCGTTCAAGGTGTAATGTGTGAAGACAAAAATGCTTTTTAAATAAAAAAATATTCATGACACACACAAATACACACACACACACACACATATATATATATACATGCATATGTATGTATGCATATTTATATGTATATATACATATATGAATATGTATACATGTGTGGGTATATATATATATATATATGTATATATGTACGTGTGGTGTCTGTGTTTGTGTGTGTGTGTTCTCAACGTAGTGTGAAGTACGAGAGATGTTTAATGCAAAGGAATCTTGAAATGCTGGTGCTCCAGCATGAGCACAACCTGCAGGCTGGACCAAGGAAGATACTCAAGACACTTAAATACATACACACAAACATCATATGCATATATTGGAGATAATTTAATTATTGGTTTATTTATACATTTATTAATACAGTAATCCCTTGCCATATCGCGGCCCACATATCGCGGTTCACCTATCGCGGTTCACCTATCGCGGTTCACCTATCGCGGTTCACCTATCGCGGTTCATTATTTAAGCTTACGTCAGTTCCTCCGTGGTATTGTTTTGCATTTATAATAGAATAAATATATACAAATTATGAAAATAATTTTTAAAAAAACAAGACAACTCAGAGAGCACAAACCTCCCCAACGTCCTCTCAACGATTAGCCAGAGATGATTTTTAAAATGAGAATATCCGAAATAAACTCGACGGCTCTCACAAACGAGAGTACTAAAAATTAACCCGACCGCTCTCAAAAATTAAGTTAGAAAAATGGAAAAATAATCCAGAAGCTTTGTCCGGCACCGGATCCATCCCCAAATCTGATCGGTTCGTGCCAGTCACGAGGCCAAACACCCCTGAAAGTTTCAACGGAAACTTTCTGCCAGCTCGCCACCCTCTGAGGATATATAATAATGGTTTCCAATTTTGCCACAAGGCAAGCAATTAATCGACTCCAATTAATCAACTGGTACTTCTGTTCTATCAACCTCGAACGAATGAAAAATAAAGTCGGCCTTAGTGGTGTTTGAACTCAGATCGTGCAGACTGACGTAATACCGCTAAACATTTTGCCCGGCGTGTTAACGATTCGGCCAGTTCGCCGCCTTGAATAATATTACCGAGTCCCTTATTGCGCCTGTCTTTACTGTCTGAGTTCAAATTCTGCCAAGGTCGACTTTGCCTTTCATCCTTTCGAGATCGACAAATTAAGTATCAGTTGCGTACTGGGGTCGATCTAATCGACTGGCCCCCTTCTCCAAAAAATTCGGGCCTTGTGCCCGGAGTAGAAAAGAATATTACCGAGTCCCTTATTTCGTCTGTCTTTACATTCTGATTTCAAATTGTGTCGGGGTCAACTTTGCCTTTCATCCTTTCGGGGTCGACAAATTAAGTACCAGTTGCGTACTGGGGTTGTTGTTGTTGTTGTTGTTGTTGTTGTTGTTGTTGTTGTCTTTGCTTGAAAAAGCAAATCTTTTCCGGCCGTGACCATCCAGTTTCTTTATCTCGAAGCTTAAATATATCACGGACTTCATTATCCAACGTGTCCTTCTTTCGTTAAAGAAAGTGTGGTGTGAACACTCTAGGGAGATACAGCAGTTATTTCTAGCCTGTCGAGCGAGCACGTATGGGCTGTCTTTCATATCTGGTGGTGGTGGTGGTGGGGGGACTGATGATGATGGTGGTGATGGTGGGGTGTGAGTGTAGGTCGCGATGATGGTGGCAGCGGTGGTATTGGTGGTGCTGGTGCTGGTGCTGGTGATGGTGAAAATGGTAGCGGTGGTAGTGGTGATGGTGGTTGTGGTGGTTGTGGTGGTGGTGGTGGTGCTAGGGACGGTAATGGTGGCGGTGATGGAGGTGTCAGTGGTAATGATGATGGTGGTGTTGGTAGCGGTGGTGGTAGTGGTCGCCATGTGATGCAACTGTTTTGCCTTCTCGAGTTGGGTGGGCGGTCGTCTTGCGCTCGTTTTTAAATGCATCTATGCATGCATGCATGCAGCAGATAATTTATACAACATGCAGCAGTGCATATTGACCGGACTTTGTGCAACGTGCATGCATGGGCATGTTGCACTGCAAGAAAGCACATGCAGGAAAAATACCTCCTCCACAGGTAGTCCCATCTTTGCTTCAGTAGTCCTGTACGTACGTCTACATGCATACATGCGTCTGTGTATGTGTGCATGTATGCATGTATGCATGTATGTATGTATATATGTATGTATGTATGTATGTATGAATGCATTATGTATGTATGCATGTATATATGTATGTATTTTTGTATGTATGTGTATGTTTGACTATATATATATGTATATATATATATATGGAATGTATGGTATATATATATATATATATATATATATATATATATATGGTATGTATGTATGTATGTATGTCCATGTGTGTGTGCATGTGTATGGTTGAATGTGTATATATATATATATATATATGAATATATTTGTCTGTATGCGCGTATGTGTGTATGTTTGTATGTCCATGTATGTGTGCATGTGTATGGTTGAATGTATATATATATATATATGAATGTATTTATCTGTATGTGTGCGTGTATATGAGTGTGTATGTGAGTGTGTGTGTGTGTGCGTGTGTGGTTGTGTGTGTGTGTGTGTGTGTGTGTGTGTGTGTGTGTGTGTGTTTGTTTGTTTTTGCATGCATATAATTATATATGATAGCGTATATTCATTTGTGAATATTTGTGCATATATGATGATGATGGCGGTGATGGTGTATATATATTTGTATGTATAAATTTATGCATACATGTTTGTGTGTGCGTATGTGTGTGTGTGCGTGTGAGTGAAACATTATGCATGCATGTATATATGTAGGTACGTTCATATGTATGCATGTTATACATACATGCTGTATGCAACAAGAAGTATACACATGTATCAGTGTTTCTTTGAGTGTATATATATATATATATATATATATATATGTATGTATATGTATGCATGGACGTACATATATTTGTATTTATGAATGCATGTATAGTTGTGTGTGTGCTTATGTATATCTTTATGTATGAATATAAGCATGTCGATATATATAAATGTAGCTATGCATGTATGTATATATGTGTGTATCTTTGCATGTATGTATAATAGATAGGTAAATATATAAAGTATTGAAGTTGTATGCGTTTTATATGTATATCTGGATTGATGTATGTATATATGTATGTATGTATGTTTGTATTCATGGTTGCATGTTTGTATGCATGTATGTACGTTTGTATTTATGTATGGTTGTATGTATATATTTATGTTTGTATGTATGTATGTATGTATGTATGTATGTTATCAATCAGTTTCATTTCTGTATTTCTTGTCCATAGAGAAAGAGCCGGACTCTAACATAGATTCAAGGCTCCTTCATTGGAACTTTTATCAACATCATCTAGGTATTTGTGCATATGTGTGTGTGTGTGCAGTATTTGGTGTTAGTGTATGCGCAGATTTGTATGTTTGTTTTATGGATGCGTTTTTATGTCTAGATGCATGCATATGTACATATGTGCTAAATTTTTGTGTATGTATGTATGTATGTATGTATGTATGTATATATGTATGTATATTTGCATGTATGTATAATGTGCAGATTTGTATGTGCAGCTTTGTATGTTTTATTCTCATGCATATCTAGTCATGCTCATATATATTTAAATGATAAATTTCTGGAAAGTTTTACAGATCCTTACAGTTCCATCGATGGATTGGATCTGTAGTCTTCGAATTAGCTTCCTCCTTTCTCGTTTTGAAAAGCCTAATTTCTCAAGATTTATTTAGGCAGCGTGTTTCATATCCCAGTGCCCTAATAATTACAGGTATAAACCTGAACTTGTAATCTGGATATAATAAATGCAGATTTCTCAATAGTTCAGCGTAAACGAGCTGGCTGAATCGTTAACACGCTGTGCAAAGTGTATGTATGTATCTGCACTCATATATCTATGCAAATTGCTTTGTATACATGCATATATTATTACCTATATGAATCGGTATATTTTGACCTAAATATATGTATATAATATCCATATATTTCCATGTCTTTACAATTCTATAAGTATATATACTGCAGGCTAAATATTTAGAATGTGTAGCATATATTTACAGATCCATTAACGTCTCGTCATGGCGATTTCCTAATGTGTGTGTATTTGTTCGTTTGGATTTTATGTTTAATGTGTCGCGCCAATACATAAAGAGACACTCTTTGAGCCAGGATCATGGCTGTTTTATTGGAATTTGTCTAGTTAATAATGTATTAACTGGCAGAATCGTTAACACGCCGGGCAAAATGCTTAGCGACATTTCGTCCGGCTTTACGTCCTGAGTGTGGAGGCACAATGGCCCAGTGATTAGGGCAGCGGACTCGCGGTCATAGGATCGCGACTTCGATTCCCAGACCGGGCGTTCTGAGTGTTTATTGAGCGAAAACACCTAAAGCTCCTCGAGGCTCCAACAGGGAATGGTGGCGAACCCTGCTGTACTCTTTCACCACAACTTTCTCTCACTCTTACTTCCTGTTTCTGTTGTGCCTGTAATTCAAAGGGTCAACCTTGTCACACTGTGTCACGCTGAATATCCCCGAGAACTACGTTAAGGGTACACGTGTCTGTGGAGTGCTCAGCCCACTCCTACGCCTGTTTATGATTTAAAAAATGTTCCAGCTTTTTTTGTAAGTTCAGCGTTAAACAACAAAAGTATCCTTCACATTTGCAAGCACATTTGCGTCAGACAAATGGTGCAATCTATTGCTATTTCTGCAGTCACGTGACATACACTGCACCCTTATCGGTCCTTTATTCTTTCATTTTGTTTTGTTTGTTTTTGTCATGATTTCAGTTTTTTCCCTCTAACATTCTTCCATAACCGATTCTTTTTATATTTCTATCCAATTTAATCCATTCACTGTGTCTTAGCATGACCAAAATTCACGAAGAATTAAAAAGTGTACATACATTTTTAGCTAAAATCATTTTTTTTCATTCGTAACTTCCACCATCTTGTATTTTTTCTATTTCATTTAGAACGCGAAAATAATTTACTTTGGCAAGTTATTTTTTCATAAGTGATCTAGCCCCAACATGCCCACAGCATTCTAAGCTGGAACCAATGAAAGACTAAAATGGTAAATAAAAGAGACTGAATTTCTTAGCGAAATTAATTTTCCTATATTTTTTTTCTTTCTCTTCTTCTACCGTCTTGGTTTATTTATAGAATTTAATTATTTTTTATTCCACAGATATTTTTAACTCAGAATGATAAAAGCCACACATAATAATAATAATAATAATAATAATAATAATAATAATAATAATAATAATAATAATAATAATAATAATAATAATAATAATAATAATAATAATAATAATAAGAAGAAGAAGAAGAAGAAGAAGAAGAAGAAGAAGAAGAAGAAGAAGAATAATAATAATAAGAAGAAGAAGAAGAAGAAGAAAAAGAATTCTCATTCTCACTGCTTTATATCATTCATATTGTTTTTTAAATTTTTTATTTGATAGTAATTTTTTTTAGTTTATTGTTATTTTTAACGGTCTTCCATGTAACTATTCTTTTATTTTTCTTTCTTTACCGCTGTTTATTTATTATTTTTTTTTTTGCATTTTTTTTCTTTTTACTCTCAACATGGCATTTAATTTTCCGTTGCTTGTTACACGACTTCATTCATTCTTTGAAAGATTCCCACGCTCGTTCATCCATTTATTTGTTCATTCATTCATTCTTTCAATTAATCTGTTCCTTCATTCATTCATTCATTCAGTAACTCCAGCTAGTCATCACTTGTATCATTCTTTCGTTCCTTCTCTTGCTAATTCATTCATTTTGGTTCCTATTCCATTTCTTTCACTACATTACTTATTGGAAACTTCGAACTCGCATCAGGGGCCATGGATTAGCAGAATCGGTAGAAAATCGAACTAAAATTTCTTACTGCACTATTTAGTTTCGCCCAGTTTATATATTTTTTATCTGAGTTCAAATCCTACCAAAGCCGATACTAGCTTCCTTTCTCCCTGAAGTCAGACTAATTGAATACATCCAGCCCTTCGTTCCACACCATCTTCCTCCCCATCATCTTCTTTCATCACCTTTTCTTTCTTTTACACTTCTTACTTTTCTTCTTCCTCTTCTTCCTTTTGTTCATCCACCCAATTTTCTTCTTCTTCATTATCCCCTTCCTCCTCTTCTTTCTTATTTTTCTCCTTCTTTTGTCCTCCCGTATTTTCGTCTTTTTCTTATTTTCTATCCCGTTCCTCTTCTTTTTTTTTCTTCCTTTTCTCTGTCTCTCTTTATTATCTTTTCTCCTCCGCTTCCTTCTTCCACTTCTTTTCGTCCATCAGCTCATTCATTTTTTCTTCTTCCCCGTCTTCATTCTTCTTCTTCTTCTTCTTCTTCTTCTTCTTCTTCTTCTTCTTCTTCGTCTTCTTTTTTGTCTTCTTCTTTTTCTTCTTCGTCTTCTTCTTTTTCGTCTTCTTCTTCTTCTTCTTCTTCTTCTTCTTCTTCTTCTTCTTCTTCTTCGTCTTCCTCCCCTTCTTCTTCTTCTTTTTCGTCTTCTTTTTCTTCTTCGTCTTCCTCCCCTTCTTCTTCTTCTTCTTCTTCTTCTTCTTCTTCTTCTTCTTCTTCTTCTTCTTCTTCTTCTTCTTTGTCTTCTTTTTTTTCTTCGTCTTCTTCTTCTTCTTCTTCTTCTTCTTCTTCTTCTT
>NC_068988.1:7798957-7800805 GCF_001194135.2 Octopus bimaculoides
GTATATTCCATATTCTATACCCCACATTAGTTCTGCAGGAATATAAATAAAACATAAAAAACAGACAGTGTTGGAACTCTTTTAAGCAAAATAATATATATATATATATATATATATATATATACAGAAGGATAGATAGATCCATACATACATATATACACACAAACAAACAAACACGCACACACATGCACATACACATACACACACACACACACGTATATACACACACATATATTCATATATATATATATATATATATATATATATATTGTTTGTGCATAGTGACACTAAGAACCTGGTGTAGAACTCAATATACATACATATCATCCAGAACACAATCTTAGATGATCAGAGTGGTAATAGCAACAACAAAAAAAAGATGAGACTGGAAAAGAACAAAGGTTATGTAGTGGACTTCATTATCTTACAGCTGTTTTTCTATAAGATGTGGTAGACTGTTAGTTGAGTTCCTGGGTCACATTCTATAGCTTCATCAGAACCTAGAATATCAAGTGCACTTTATTTGGGGAAATTACATTTTCAGAACATTCAGGCGTTAGGAGTGAGAAAGTTAATGTTGATGCCCATGGAAAGATATGTGCAAATGTAAAAAGAAGTATGCAAATATGCATATGTGCCTATAACAGAATGAAACAAAAGTGAAGAAAAGACGTTCTTCTTCCTAGCTCTCCTGTGTGACCCCTCTGTCCGGCATTCGCCATGATAGATCGCTAGCCACTACACATTATTTATTTTCTCTCCTTGTTTGTTTCTGTGTTCCTTTCTGTGGAAGAGCGTAGGCTCGAAACGTTAAAGACTTTTTTTACTTCCCGAGCGTTAAACTAATACATTTGTTTGTTGTCTACACCACCTGTCTTCGTCTTTTGCTTTTTATGTGGATTTTCCCCACCCTATATATATATATATATATATATATATATATATATATATGGATACGTATACACAGATATCGATATATTTAGATATATGCACGTATATGTATGTACATATATACGTTTGTGTGTGTGTGCGTGGGTGCGTGCGTGCGCGTGCATATTTGTGCGTGTGCTTGATTTTTAATGTTTTCTTTTAATGGAATGAATAGAGAATGCGAAGAGTATTTAGGCGAAATTAATATATTGAACAATTTAGAGGAGAAAATGCGTTCAATTTTGTATTTGAACGGAAATCTATAAATTATATACTTTTTTTTCTCGTTATTAAGAAATATTTCAAGCTTTTTTTTTTTCGATTAATTCCCAATACAGACTCATTAGGCTGATCACGTGACCAGCATTCTATCCAACTGAGAATTGGTATAAACAATATCCAAGCCAATATAAATAGTAATAGCACATACCCGTACACACAAACAAATAGAGAGATAGACAGATACTTAGATTATATGTACATACATACACATATTTACGCACACCAAGTCTACTTCCCATCCACATGATTCCGAGTTCACTCCCACTGTGTGGTACCTTGGGCAAGTGTCTTCTACTATAGCCTCGAGTCGACTAAAGCCTTGTGGGTGGATTTGGTAGACGGAAACTGAAAGAAGCCCGTCGTATGTATGCAGACTTTGCACTCATTCAGGATTACTCTTAAATAATTTTATACTAACTTCCACATCTATCCTCCTCATTGATTCTAATTCGGACATTCAACCTCGCAAGTACATCTTTATATGTTGATATGTTTATAAAATCAAAAAAGGCAACACGGATTTTAAAGGTTATTGCAGTACGCACGTTTCATGCTACTCCATTTATTTAAATAATGCTTTTTATTATATTTTTGATCACCTTGTTTTTGGAATTGTTTGGATAATACCATACTATA
>NC_068988.1:7805582-7806071 GCF_001194135.2 Octopus bimaculoides
ATATATATATATATATATATATATATATATATAGGCAATGTTAAATCATATATATATATATATACATATATATACATATATATATATCGAGCAGCAGTAAAAATGACCCTGGGGATGCTGCAGTGATAATTAAAACCAAGATGCACGTTTAACACACTTTCCAAGAAAAAGAAGTGGTTTATTGACGTAGAAGGTTGTAAATATTTTCCCATATCGAAGTTCGATAATATGAAAAAAGTTATTTTACAACTGAAGATGCTATATATATGAATAAAAATAATTAAATCTATGTTACCGAATAAAAACGGGCAAATGATTCATTTAACGGAGGAATCTTCGACCCGATGAGTACCTAGTGGAGTGCCCCTCATTGAATACTCATTACTGCCGAGATTCTGCTAGCTAGGAAACATACGTAGCCTGTATCCTACCTATTCCCTTACCTCAATTTGGATTTATACATGTATATATATATATATATATATATAT
>NC_068988.1:7811084-7812183 GCF_001194135.2 Octopus bimaculoides
TATTATTATTATTATTATTATTATTATTATTATTATTATTATTATTATTATTATTATTATTATTATTAATATTATTATTATTATTATTATTATTAAGTTTTGTATTGTCGTTTTTGCAAACTTTTATCATTAGAAGGAAGGCAAGTCTACCGTATTATATGCATAGTAGATATGCACACGATGAGATTGTAAAGGATTTAACAGGGATATGGAGGCGTATTTAGAAGTGATGGGTCTCCGAGAACTGCAGCAAGTAATTCATGTTAAGAATTATAAAAAAAAGGAAAAAAAAAAACAGAACCAAAATGGAATTGTAATTGAAGACGAAGCAAGTCTTCATCTTCTGACACAATTCCATTCACATTCTAAGATACTTCACAAGAATATGATATCGATTATATCGAGTTTTTGATTAATGCTTTATATTATCGATCTGAGGAATAATAAAGATGTAAGAACGATCTTAGAGGGATCCGAACTCAGAATGCAGATGGACGTAAGGAAAAATGATGAATTATTTTGTCCGCCTCTAGCGATTCTGCCAATACAAACAGTTAAGTGAATGGATGAGAGGTTAGGCATTTTGTTGTTATTTTGTGTAACTGTTCTATAATTATTGGAAACCCCGCCTTACTGATTTCATCATTGCTCAGCTCCAAGTATCTTGGGTTCTCCTAAAATCCGCCCACTCATACACACAAATGCTTATCATGTTTATCAGTAGTAATGTCTAATCTTCTTACACCTTAACAACAGCACAACTACCATCCTCCATCCGGGTCACGTAGGGTTGCTCTGACATTAGGCAATGCTTAGTTCTGGTGATAAGAACGATATTTTCAGGACGTTTAGTCGATGTTGCTAGAGGTTGAAGGTCGTTTATGCTCGTACGTACACTTTGGTCTCGCATATATATATATATATATATATATATATATATTCTCTTTTACTCTTTTACTTGTTTCAGTCATTTGACTGTGGCCATGCTGGAGCACCACCTTTTTTAGTCGACCAAATCGACCCCAGGACTTATTCTTTGTAAGCCTAGTACTTATTCTATCGGTCTCGTTTTGCCGAACCGTTAAGTTACGGGGACGTA
>NC_068988.1:7812301-7814481 GCF_001194135.2 Octopus bimaculoides
ATATATATATATATATATATACGACAGGCTTCTTTCAGTTTCCGTCTACCAAATCCACTCACAAGGCTTTGGTCGGCCCGAAGCTATAGTAGAAGACACTTGCCCAAGGTACCACGCAGTGGGACTGAACCCGGAACCATGTGGTTGGTAGGCAAGCTACTTACCACACAGCCACTCCTGCATATATATATATCTTACGGTATGCAAGTTTCACTAGTATTTAATTTATCGACCCCGAAAGGATGAAAGGCAAAATCGACCTTGGTAGAATTTGAACTCAGAACGTAGAGACGAGAGAAATACCGACAAGCATTTCACCCAGCGTGCTAACGATTCTACCAGCTCATCGCTCTATATACATGTTAATAAATAGCTCGACGTATTTGTTGTGGCAACTTTTTGTGGTGTAAGTATTGGCCCATATGGCTAATAAAGACAGCATTATTTTATTAATATTGTTTTCTTAATTAATATTTATCTTTTCAAAGGATTTTATCTGTGTGGTTATATATGTGTTTGTGCATGAGTGTGTGTGTGGTGTGTGTTAATCTATGTACGTGTGCTGTGTAAGACGTAATGTCTTAATATTGTGTGTGCCTGTGTATATATGGATATGGTTATGTACGTGTATACGAGTGTGTATGTGTGTGTGCGTGTATGTGTGTATGTATGTGTGTATGTGTGTGTGTGCGTGTGTGTTTCTGTTGTTCTTTATCTAGAAACATGAAAGACATATAAAAGCAAAGCTTTGATAGAAAAAATAGGGAGAACTGATTATGGCGGCGACGACAACGGTGAAAATGGCGATAACGATTGATTATGATTGATGATGATGATGATGATGACGATTGTGATGATGATGATGATTGTGATAGTGATGGTGATGATGTTGATAATGACAAAGACGAAGCACGTTAATAAATTCGGAGAAATGCACACTCATGCACACACACGCACACATACACACACACTCACACATACACACTCACACACAGACACACACATACACACACACACTCACACACACACTCACACACACACTCACACACACACTCACACACACATACACATGCAAACACACACACACAAACTCACACGCATGCATACACTCACTCACACACACACTCACAGACACTCACACATACACATTCACACACACACATACATACACTCACACACAAATACACACACACTCACACACATGCAAACACACACACACAAACTCACACGCATGCATACACTCACATACACACACACTCACAGACACTCACACATACACATTCACACACACATACATACACTCACACACATATACACGCACACACACAGGCACACACATATATTAGAAAGTGATTCGTAATCCTCTTTTACAGTAAAACGACATGACTAAGATTGAACAGGATAGATAATGGTATTATAGCAAACACAGATACCAACACACGCACACACACACACAAACACACATATACACAAATACACACACACACACACACGGACGTACGCATACATGCACGTGCACGCACGCACACGCACACATATACTAAGAAATCAACGAAGTATTCTACTGTACAACACTCAGATATTAAGCAAAAGCTAGGTACGATGGCCTTTAAAGACACTTTCGATTTATTCTTAAAGACATAAATGCCACACATGCGGTAACCATCATCAACAATAGTTTAGTTTATTACGTAGTAATATGTTATAGTTAAAATATTCTGGATTAAACGTTAAGTGTAAACGCATCAAACGAAAGAGCAAGGCTAAGACAAAGAGTTGATCGAAAATAACGACTGCATTCAAAATTCATTATCTAAAAATCTGACAAAGAAGTGTTATGTTTATCATGACTATGTAGGGGACTTGTGTGACTAGAAAACTTTCATAAAACCGCCGTTGTAAGTTTATGAAAATGTCACGTAAAGAATAATTGAAGATTATATACGGCATCTGTGTATAATGCTTAAAGTAAGTACACTTTTGATTAGCATGATGCTGTGGGTTTTGACTGAGAAAGACATGGCTGTGTGGTAAGTAGCTTGCTTACCAACCACACGGTTCCGGGTTCAGTCCCACTGCGTAGCACCTTGAGCAAGTGTCTTCTACTATAGCCTCGGGCCGACCAAAGCTTTGTGAGTGGATTTGGTAGACAGAAACTGAAAGAAGCCCGTCGTATATAT
>NC_068988.1:7814491-7819109 GCF_001194135.2 Octopus bimaculoides
GTGTGTGTGTGTGTGTGTGTGTGTGTCAACCTCGCTTGACAACCAATGCTGGTGTGTTTACGTCCCCGTAGCTTAGCGGTTCGGCAAAAGAACCGATAGAATAAGTACTAGACTTACAAAGAATAAGTGCTGGTGGTCGATATGCTCGATCAAAGGCGGTGGTCCAGCATGGCCGCAGTCAAATGACTGAAACAAGTAAAAGAAAGAAAAGAAAAAAAAAAGAAATATATCAGGGCGTGACAAAAATTGCCTCAGCAACAACTCATGGAAACGCTAGACGCGTTTTGGAACTTGCCGAAGATGTGTATCCTGCAGTCACGTGCCAAGACGAAACCTGTCCGTTCCGACACATAGCGAACGCAACATGCCGATGAAGCGATGCCACAGCAATTTTGGGGGAGGATATTCGTCGATCACATCGGCTCCGGTGTTCAATTAGTACTTATTTTATCGACTCCGAAAGGATGAAGGGCAAAGTCAACCTCGGTGAAATTTGAACTCAGAGCGTAAAGCCGGACGAAATCCTGATAAGCATTTTGTCCGGCGTGCTAATGATTCTGCCAGCTCGCTAGGCATAACTTATTTTTACCAGCACATGGTACCACAACCAACTATAATGGCAAAGAGAGAAAAGATCGACAAATCTCAAAGCGTGGATGTTTGCCACACAACATTCACACACACAAAAAAAGCAACTGCTCAAATGCCTTTTAACTACACAAATATAAGCGTTTTATGATTGTTGCTATAGTAACAAATATTCAACGCCACCTATAACAGAATAAATGTAATCAATAATGATTGGGATCTAAAAGAAACAATAAAGAAAATAGGTGAATTGATTATTTAACAAAAAGAAAAAAATCCTTTCACATCGATCAACAGAACCATCTCTTCAAGTTGCGAATAAATAAATGTACTCGGGAAAACAATGGACAAATACAACCCGGCACTTCATGCGTGTCTTTGTAGTGAAGCAAATCCAAGCAGCAATGCATTAATTATGTTAATTTATTCAGTAGTCATGGTGATTGAATATGTTAATTAATTGAGTCGTCATACTGATATGGAAATCAACTGGTTTTGACCCTGATGCAGTAAGTTTCTCCTCCACTAAGTTCAATGAAATTACGGGCACAGGTGTGGTGGTGCGGTTAGGAAGCATGCCTTGCAAACACGTGGCTTCGGGTTCAGTTCCACTGCGTGATATTTTGGGCAAGTTTGGGGCCAACCAATACATTGGCAGGAAACTTGGTAATCGGAATTTGAAAACCCATCATATACACACACACGCTCACACACACACAGATACATATACACACAAACACGCTCACACACAGATACATATACACACAAACAGGCTCACACACAGATACATATACACACAAACACGCTCACACACACAGATGCACACATACACACACACACACACACACACTCACACACACACAGATATATATGTATATAATCCCCCAATCACGTAGTTCTGGTTTCAGTCCCAATGAGTGGCACTGTGGACAAGTGTCTTCTACTATAGCCTTGTGAGTGGATTTGGAAGACGGAAACTGAAAGAAGCCCATCATATATATGTATATATGTGTGTGTATATGTGTGTGTATATGTGTGTATGTGTGTGTATGGGTGTTTGTGTGTATGTGTGTATATGTGCGAGTATGTATGTCTTTGTGTCAGTGTTTGTTCCCACCACCGCTTAACAACAGGTATCGGTGTGTTTGCATCCCCGTAACTTAGTGGTTCGGCAAAAGAGACCGATAGAGAAAGTGCTATGCTTTGAAAAAAAGACAGTACTGAGATTGATTCATTCGACTAAAATGTCTTCAAGGCGGTGCCCCAGCACGTTCAGTATGTTCTTAGTTCAAATTCCGCCAAGGTTGACTTAGCAACTTACCTCCTTCTCTCGTAATTGATGAACTTGTGCCAAAATTTAAAACCCCTATTTAAACCAATTTAGCATATAAAACAAGGGTTTACTCTTTGAGGCCCATTTTGCAAAAAAAGTGAATCGTATATACCATTATATACCATTATATACCATTATATACCATTATATACGACAACCTCCTCTTCTTCTCCCAACCGTGAACAGCGTCATAAGTGCTTCTTTTTCTCCTCTCACTAAATAATAAAGAAAATATGTTTGTAAGGAAGAGAGGAAGATAAACTATAATAACAGCAAAGATACAATTAAAAGGGACATCATCAATACAATCGAGTATTTTTATAAGCTAGAAGTCTTTTGGATTTCTAAATTTCTGATTAAAGAATCTGAAGGTAGTAAATACGAGCCCATTGCAAGAGAATTCCACGCACTCCCACATAAGAATTCCCTCAGGAGACCAGAATCAACATCCGATTGGTTGTGACTTAGATTTTGTTGTCTTATCAACCCTGGGATTCATAAGGACGGAGCTTAGCCCTTTTTTAGCTATGGGATATAAACGACTGAGAATACAACAGTCCCTTCCTGCTGATCAAGAAGTCAGTTCGTCTCAGGTTTAACAATATTTCCTGAAACTTATTTACAGATATTATAGATATTATATTGCAGGAAATTATTTACAGCTGAGTGGACTCGGGCAACGGGAAATGTGATGTTTTGCTTAATTGGAATTCCATTGGTAACAAAGACGAGGGTTCCAGTTGATCCGATCAACGGAACAGCCTGCACGTGAAATTAATGTGCAAGTGGGTGGGCACTCCCCAGACACGTGTACCCTTCACGTAGACCTCAAGGGAGATTCAGCGTGACACAAAATATGACAAGGCTGACCCCTTTGAAATACAGGTAGGACTCGTCTTTGCCAACTAGGTGTATTGCTCAAGGACACAAGACACTACTGGGAATCGTAAACCAAATATCCTATCCACTAAACAACACACCTTCATGTTTTGCTTAAGAATCCAATGCACCCACTAGTCGTAGAATCGAAATCGCGATCTTACGATCGTGAAGGCAACAATCTAACTGCTAAACCATGCGTCTTCACAAGATTGGCCAAAGGAAAAAATATTCGTTTGAAAAGAAAAGACACAGCAGAAAGCAACTAAGATTTATGTACCGACAACATATAAAGTTCCGAAATCTATAATCTCCGCCATGATGGCTGGTCATCTTGAAGATAAATAATCTATTAGCGTTGGTAAATAAATAAACGAATGTAAAGGACAGCTATGTGTGAGCTGATCAGTTATTGATAACCCCCGATAAATAATCAAATATATGCACATAGCATGAATTGATTATCGAACAGCCTTTGATAGGATGCCACATATGTTAATATTGGAGAAACAGTATGTAAATAAAAGAGCAGCAATACGGAAGAAATATATCAAATTGGACATGTTAAAATAGAAAGCGTCCTCACATTTACGAGATGAGATGGTAATAAAGAATGTGTTTTATCTACATAAGAAGAGGGATCTTCTAAAGACGAACCCTATCCTATTTCCTGTCTTTTGATTTGACTTCCATATGAAATCTTCTGAACCATTCTTCCAAGGGTGAGATATTCTAAAGACATATAAAGCATCTCCTCTATATGGATAATAAAACTACATGCAAATATTAACACGCTGTAGAAGAACTTGAGGCGCAATGGCCCAGTGGTTAGGGCAGCAGACTCGCGGTCGGAGGATCGCGGTTTCGATTCCCAGACCGGGCGTTGTGAGTGTTTATTGAGCGAAAGCACCTAAGCTCCAGGAGGCTCCAGCAGGGGATGGTGGCGACCCCTGTGGTTCTCTTTCACCCCAACTTTCTCTCACTCTTCTTGTTTCTTGAGTAACGCTGCGATGGACTGGCATCTTGTCTAACTGGGGGGGGGGACACATACGCCATAGAATCCGGGAAACTGGGCCCATGAGCCTGGCTAGGCTTTGAAAGGGTGATGTTAGAAGAACTTACTAGAACCTGTACAGAAGTAGGCGCAGTTATGGTTATGTGGTGAAGAAACTCGCGTTGCAGCCATAGTTTCGAGTTTGGTTCCATTACACAGCAACTTGGGCAAGTGTCTACTATAGCCCCAGTCTTTGTGAACGAATGTTGTAGACCAGTGGTTCTCAACCATATTTAAAAAATTTTTAGCCTGGAACCCTTCGATTCCTGTTTGACTTGGATTGGCCCTCATGGCCATCCAATGTTTTAAAAATCCTATTCTGTTTTTATATTTTTTATAAGTAAATATTAGGAAATGTATTAAAACAAATTGCTAAAATATTTTGTGAATTGTATCAGTGTGAGCAATTTATTGCAGATAAATATTAACAACAAAATCTTATAGTGAACCCTCAAGGACCATATGGACGCCGATTGAGGAACACTGGCTTAGACGTAAACTGTGCGAAAATCTGTCGTATATATATATATATATATATATATATAGATAGATATGGCCTATAAGACGCACCTTTTTTTTTTTTTACCTAAAAATTGCTTTAAAAATTCCCCTGCATTCAATGAACTCAACCTAGGTTCAAAACTCGCAACTTTTGGCCGAAATTATACGCCAGCGGTCACGTAGTTGTACAGAACGCACATACACGCTCTCACATACAAGCGCACGCGGACCTTCGTTTTGGGATCACCAGTACTTTTTTATCT
>NC_068988.1:7819645-7820412 GCF_001194135.2 Octopus bimaculoides
AATATTTTACCCCTACGATGTTCATCACACTTTCTATGCAACATATTCTCGAAAAAAGAAAATTTCGATGCAAAAATTCACACATTCTATTTTCTATACAATATCTCCTAAGATAGTGTATATTGTATATAACAGCCAACAAGAGCAACGCTAAAAACAAAATGGCGAAGAATATTTAACAAAACAAACCAATTTGTGTTTTTTTTTTGAGCGTCAATAACTTTGTCAATAACTTCATTAGCATCAAAAAAAAACTATTTAATAAGCTTATATCCACAGCTTCAACGATAAAACGCACAAAACTTTTACAACAAATAACATCAAACTCAAACCATACTGAATTCTTCTTGAAAGACAATACAAATACTTCACACACCTCAGAAACACAGTGACGGTACATCAAATGATGTGATAAAAAAAAATTTGCATGAATCGAGTAAAGGAAGACAACACGAGGTTTAGATATTGTGAAAAGATAAAATTGATAAATAACAATAATAATAATAATAATAATAATAATAATAACAACAACAATAATAATAATAAATAACAAGAAATTTAAGAAATAAGAAATAAAAATTGAAAAAGCGCAAGTATACACGATATAGAGTGAAAAGGAGGGCAAATATACAGAGTATGCAAATGTTAAAAAGGTGACGATAGAGATGTAAAGATGTAAGTCTTTCTGATAAAGGACGAGCTCTAGAGATAATCGAGGAACCTCGCTGTCCACTGTATATACTATATATATATATATATATATATAT
>NC_068988.1:7822722-7826365 GCF_001194135.2 Octopus bimaculoides
AGTAGGTGCCTTAGGTATAATAAAAAAATATTCAGACAAATACATAACAAAAACACCAGGACTTACAAATATATATAACATACAGAAAATTGCACTACTGGGTACTGCACACATTCTACGCAAAACACTTTCAATACAGTAAACATAAGAGCACCACAGCAAACCACAGCACATACCCAAGGCGCACAGAGCTGCGCTCGGTAGTGAAGTGAAAGCACGTTATAAAAATAAAACTACTGAATAATAATAATAATGATAATAATAATAATAATAATAATAATAATAATAATAATAATAATAATAATAACAACAATGAAGTTGGTGAGCTGACAGAATCGTTAGCCCGCTGGACGAAATGCTTAGCGGTATTTCGTCCCTCGCTACGTTCTGAGTTCAAATTCCGCCGAGGTCAACTTTGCCTTTCTTCCTTTCAGTGTTGATAAATTAAGTACCAGTGAAACATTACGATCGATGTAATCGACTAGTCCCCATTAATGATGATAATGATGATGATAATTTCAAATTTTGGTGCAAGGCCATCAAGTCGTGGGGCGCAGGTACGTCGATTACGCCGACACCCAGGGCTCAGCTGGACCCCGAAAGAATGAAATGCAAAGTCGACCTCGGTGGAAATTCTTTTCTTCTCTAGGTAACAGGCCCGAAATTTTGGGGAGAGGAGTCCGGTCGATTAGATCGACTACAGTATGCAACTGGTACTTAATTTATCGACCCCGAAAGAATGAAAAGCAAAGTCGATCTCGGAGGAGGTTGAACTCCGAAATTAAAGACGGACGAGATGCTGCGAAACGTTAATTTATAAAGCAAAACACGGAACAAATATTTACATATGGTAACAAAACCAAAACAAAATAAGCTATAGCTAAATAATTTAAAGTCTAAATGCGCATAAAAATGCTTATAATACGATGTAAGAGGAAAATATTGATGGAATTTCATCCCTTAGCGCCACTTTCCATCATTCACGCATTTGTTTTTCGTTTCCTTTTCATTGTTAGATTCCAGTTTTCTCCGAGTGTCTATTCATTATGACGTTGTGATGTGGTGTTTAGGAAACGTTGCCGCCATACTTAGTTCGTTAGTGGCTATTGTTAAGTTGTTATGTTTTATGGTTGTCGACTGTGCTTGAAGCGGGGTGGTGGGAAAAAAAAAGCATCTATCGAATACAATGACGAGAATAGTGGTTCTTGTTAGTGTTACCAACACGCCCACCATCCCACTACCACCATAGCAACAACAACAACAACAACAACAGCAACAACAAGAGTAATCACATTTATCACCATAATCATCTTCCACTACCATTATCATTCATCTAATCTTATCATCATCACCATCATCGTCATCATCATCATCATCATCATCATCATCATCATCATCGTCATCATAATCATCACTACCACCACTACCACCACCACTACCATCATCATCTTCGTCGTCATCATCATCATCATCATCGCCATCATCATCATGATTCTCATTATGAATGGCCCCATAACCACCACCACCAGCAAAACCATCATCATCGTCACCGTCATCATCATCATCATCATCATTTTTATCATCATCATCATCATCATCATCATCATCATCATCATCATTATCAACATCATCTCCACCACCACCACCACCACCACAAATCTTCATCATCATCATCATCGTCAACATTATAACTGCCACAACAATCACCATCATCATCGTCGTCATCCACCTTCTCCTCTTCTTCATCATTGTCATGGTTGCTGTTGTCATCATCAACATCATTCCAACTATTATCGTCATCATTACAATCAAGATATTGATGTGCTGGTAATGACTTATAATGGTGGGGGTGGGGGTGGTAGTGGAAGAAATTGCATGCTCTACATTGTATAGCGTCATTATCAGCATGAGTAGTAGTAGTAGTAGTAGTAGTAGTAGTAGTAGTAGTAGTAGTAGTAGTAGTAGTAGTAACAGCAACAGTAACAACGTTCTCGTTACGTTACTCCACCTTAACACATCTCTCTCTTACTCTCTCCTTCTCCCTTTCACTCTCTCTCACTCTTTCTCTCTCTCTCTCCTACTCCATTTTACTCTCTCTCACTCTCTCTCAGTATGTGTTTACATATACGCACACACACACACACATGTATGGTAGAAAGAAATAATAAGCAGAAAACGTGGTATTCAAAGCTTTATAAGACATACACGTGTTTCAGCAAAATGCCGACATAACTATGTAACAATTAGAGACATTACGCAGTCATGCATTTCACCTTTCGTCTGTCACACTCTACAATGCCTCGATATATGTATATATGCAGGTGTGTGTGTGTGTGTGTGTGTGTGTGTGTGTGTGTGTGTGTGTGTGTGTGTGTGTGTGTGTGTGTGTGTGTGTGTGTGTGTGTGTGTGTGTGTGTAAACACACTCAGACAAACATACATACATAAACTTGCTGTCAGCTTATAATTTTTCTAGTTTTCTTCCATTTATTTTCAAATTTGGTTTATCGATGCAGTTTTTTTTTTATTCTAATCATGGAAAAGAAATTCATTTTTGCCATTAATAGATAAAAAATTAAAAGCTTTTAAAATTTACCAGTTTTTGGTAATTTAAATCAGTCAAAAGCTACAGACATATTGGTGCTTGCTTGTATACTCTTTTACACTTTTATTTGTTTCAGTCCTTTTACTTGTTTCAAACTGTGGCCATGGTGTGGCTATTTTGAGGGTGGGGTAAGTCGATTACATCGAACCCAGTGCGTAACTGGTACTTGAAAGGTAAATTTGACCTCAGTGGTATTTGAATTCAGAACGTAAAGGCGGATGAAATGCCGCTAAGCATTTTGTCCGGCGTGCTAACAATTCTGCCAGCCCGCCCCCTTAATAATAATTGTCCTAATAACAATAATAATTTCTTTTGTGAGCAAGATTTGAACTCACATCATAAAGAGCCGGAAAAAATGCCACTCAGCGTTTTGACCGATGCGTTAATGATACGGCCAAATTGCCACCATAGGAGTAATAATACTTTAACAAATATTGTAGGTGGTAGACCAAATTTAATATAACGCAAATCCAGTCTTAATTACAAATTAAATTACATTAAATTAAGCCACCGAATATAATGAAATCGGAGCTTAACTTCCCTTAATCCTCGCTAATATGGTATCCTAAATCATACTAAGTCATGTCAGATTGAAGAATGTCGAAGGTGGAGAGATAACAGAAACGTTAGCCCACCGAGCGAAATGGTTAGCGGTATTTCGTCTATCTTTAACGTTCCGAGTTCAAATTCCGCCGAGGTCGACTTTGCCATTCATCCTTTCGGAGTCGATAAATTAAGTACCAGTTGCGTACAGGGATCGATCTAATCGACTGTCTCCCTCCCCCAAAATTTCGGGCCTTGTGCCTAGAATAGAAAAGGGTATTTCGTCTGTCTTTAACGTTCTGAGTTCAAATTCCGCCGAGGTCGACTTTGCCATTCACCCTTTCGGAGTCGATCGATTAAGTACCAGTTGCGTACAGGGATCGATCTAATCGACTGGCTCCCTCCCACAAAATTTCGGGCCTTGTGCCTAGAATAGAACAGATTAAAGAATGTCGAGTTATGTACAAAAAAGAAAAAAAAAATCTAGGCGGAAGAT
>NC_068988.1:7827017-7828624 GCF_001194135.2 Octopus bimaculoides
CTAACGATTCTACCAGCTCGCCGCCTTAAGCATTTAAGGATAGCAATTTCAAATTTTGGCACAAGGCCGGAAATTTCGGGGGAGGGTGTAAGTCGATTATATCGACACCCCAGTGCATGACTGGTACTTGTTTTAATCGAACCCGAAAGGATGAAAGGCAAAGTCGACCTCGTTCTGAATTTGAAATTAGGACGTAAAGTCGGAAGAAATGCAGCTAGGCACTTTTTCCGGCACGGTGAAGGTTCTGCCTGCTCGCCACCTTATGTGTGTGTGTGTCTGAGTTCCACTTCAAAACGAGACCGACTTAGCCTTTCATAAAATATATTACCAGTTGAAATCGACTTGCTACTCCCCCCACACACACAGACCACCACCACCCCACAACTGCTGGGCTCGTGCCAAAATCTGAAACCATTATTATTATTAATCATTATTATTATTATTATTATTATTATTATTATTATTATTATTATTATTATTATTATTATTTTATTATTATTATTATTATTATTATTATTATTATTATCATTATCATTATTATTATTATTATTATTATTATCATTATTATAACTAAATTTGAATTTCACTGGACAACCAGCACATACTCTCTCGCTCTGTCTCTCTCTCTCTCTTTCTCTCTCTCTCACACACACTGTCCCTCTCCATCTCCCCCCTCTCTCTCTCACACACACACCTGAAAATCAATGAAGAAAAAATATTTTGTTTTTCTCTTCTATTAATTTAAAAATCATCGACTTAGTATTTAATCATGAAATATTCTAATTAATGTTTAAAAACCATTTTAACTTCTAATTATCTTTTGATTTCCACGAGAAAAATCAAACTTTTAATCATGATCTTAAAAATAATTTAATAAATATTATAGAGAAAAGTGTAATTATTGTCACAATTATATTTTTGTTACATACGCACGCGCATCTAGAAGCAATATGGCGTTCACAACTGTTATGCATGGGAATTTTCATTAACTCTTTGCAGATTATAAACAATTCTGGATTCGATAGCGACAGTTCCTGTAAAGCCACATCGCTTTCGTACACGCCCACATATGTGGCTTCAGCTCGCAGTCAATGGCGCTGATGTGAATTCTTTTAGTCAGGTTACTTGGCTTCACCTCGATATGCTAAAATACAGACATTGAATTTAATGGTGAATCAACGAACGCAACGCCACATAAAGGAGGACAGAGGGGATTTTCATTTCAGTGTAAATTACCTCATTTATTTATTCGTGTATTACTCGTACACGTGGGACTTAATATAAAACACCAGGATAAAATTGGCTATGGGGGAGTAGAATTAAAAATAGAGAGCTTAAAATATATTATTGATTTTTAGATAGAAAAATAGTGAGGATTACAATATACTCGAGATGGCATGGTCCTTAAGTAAATATAGGCGTGGTTGTGTGGTAAGAAGTTTGTTTCCCACCACGTGGTTCCAGGTTCAATCCCACTGTGTGACACCTTAGGCAAGTGTCTTCTATTATACCCTCGAGTTGACCAAACCTTTGTG
This sequence comes from Octopus bimaculoides, assembly GCF_001194135.2. Classification (NCBI taxonomy): domain Eukaryota; kingdom Metazoa; phylum Mollusca; class Cephalopoda; order Octopoda; family Octopodidae; genus Octopus; species Octopus bimaculoides. The sequence continues at coordinate 7,828,553 of NC_068988.1, forward strand.
AATGGATTGGGGAGACGCAAACTGAAAGAAGCCCGTCGTGTATACACACACACACACACACACACACACACA
>NC_068988.1:7828708-7830514 GCF_001194135.2 Octopus bimaculoides
TATATATATATATATATATATATGTACAAGGAAAAGTCAAAAATTATTCGCACTTCGCCACAATATATCTTTATTACTGTCACACTGCCTTCTGCGCATGTGTGCTTATAGATGATACTATTGTGTTCACCTGATCGAAGTTTGAGCCTGATCGCGCCATTTCTCTTTCTGGTTTTACAGTGTAAGCCTGGCCGCTTCACTAGCAATGTGCACCAAAGAGGAACAAAGAACAGAGATGGTAATGGAGAAGCGGTTCACCATTACCATCTTGCCAGCTTGCTGAATTTTCTGTTCAGTGGTGGAGGTTGACGGGAGTCCTGCTCCCGCTTAGTTCGTCACTCTTGGCTGGCCACTTTTAAACGTCTCCATTCAGCGATGGTGCAATGTCCCCGTATTGTGCTAAAAGCATGCGGTGGATTTCAGCACCTGACACAACTTCCGATCAGAGAAATCGGATTACTGCTCTTTGTTCTTCTTAGGTGCACACAGTCAATGTAGCCGCCATGCTTACACTATAAAACCAGAAAGAAAAATGGCGCGATTAGGCTCAAACTTCGATCACGTGACTAGAGTAGTACCAACTATAAGTACGCATGCGTAGAAGGCAGTGTAATAATAATGAAGATATGTTATGGTGAAAGTGCGGATAGTTTTTCACTTCCTTTCGTCTATATATATATATATATATATATATATTGTGTGTGTATGTATCCACGTATGTATGTTATCAATCAGTTTCATTTCTGTATTTCTTGTCCATAGAGAAAGAGCCGGACTCTAACATAGATTCAAGGCTCCTTCATTGGAACTTTTATCAACATCATCTAGGTATTTGTGCATATGTGTGTGTGTGTGCAGTATTTGGTGTTAGTGTATGCGCAGATTTGTATGTTTGTTTTATGGATGCGTTTTAGATGCTATGTATGTATGTATGGTTGTATGCATGTATGTATATATGTATATATGTATGTATATATGTATGTATGTATGTATGTATGCATGTATGTATATCTTTGTGTCAGTCTTTGTCCCCCACTACCGCTTGACAACCAGTGTTGGTGTGTTTACTTCCTCGAAAAAAACTAGCGGTTCGGCCAAAGAGATCGATAGACCAAGTACCAGGTTTAAAAAAGATTGTACTGACGTTGATTCGTTTGACTAAAAACTCTCGAAGGCTGTGCCCCAACATGGCCGCACTCTAATAACTGAAATAAGTAAAAAGCATAAGCTTAAAAGTGGCGTACTAAAGTGTTTGGGTTTCGATCCCTGGTTGTGACGATTTCAATTCCTTAACATCAGGACAACCTAGTTTGTCCGGAAAGTCCCGAATGCCATCAACGTCAATATCAGAGGGCTGATGGGAACCATTGGAGAGTAGCTCGATATGGCAGAGTTTTCTACTGAGTGATTCCGCCGTGAGGGGCATAAGCAACATAGGTGTGGACCCGTGATCCTGGCATGCGGCCGCTTCTTTGACTGCATCGAGATTATCATGAGGTCCCTGGGAGGTTATTACTGAATGGCCGTTTTTGTGATGTGTTTGTTGGAATGTGTACCATTTGTTGAGAGTTCATTTCTTTTGTTTCATGCTTTAGTTTTTCTCAGCAACAGCAACAGCAGCAGCAGTAGCAGCAGTAGCAGCAGCAGTAGTAGTAGTAGTAGTAGTAGTAGTAGTAGTAATGGTGATCGTGGTGGTGGCGGCGGTGGTGATGCTTTCGGCACAAGGCCAGCAATTTCAGGGAAGAGGTGAGTTGATTACATCGACCCCCCACCACCACCAGTGATCAACTGATACTTATTTTATCG
>NC_068988.1:7830922-7833417 GCF_001194135.2 Octopus bimaculoides
TGTGTGTGTGTGTGTGTGTGTGTGTGTGTGTGTGTGTGTGTGTGTGTGTGTCTGTGTGTGTGTGTGTGTGGTTGATAAACGGAGATTTCGAGCATTGAAATGAGTTTTTATTCTGTAGGTTCTTCACTTGGCCGTTATACGTCAGCCGATCGGAAAGTAATTGAATTCTTTTACAGTAAAATCGACAAACGTGATCACGTCTATAAGTCTTCCAATGCACTTTGAACATTACATTGTATTGGGCACTTTTAGACAAGCAATTCATGTGTGCGTGTGTGCGCGCACAGATGTGGAAGCAAGTACAGATTCGCTTACCGACAGATGCATTAATTCATTTGCATGCACACACTCACGCACACTCACACACATACACACACACACACTCACACACACAGAAACACATGCATACACACACACATTCACGAGCACACAAACACAAGCACACATACACTTATTCACACCCACTCGCACGCGCATAAGCACACACATATAAGTGTATGTATATATATATATACATATATTTATATATATTTATTTCCTTCTCTCTCCGTCCTCTCTCTCCACATCTCTCTCTCTCTATGTATATATACATATATATTACGTGTGTATGCATGTATGTATATGCATACACACACACACACGCACACGCACATATATATATATATATAAACATACACTTATAACTAAAAGGTTGATTATATTCAAAAATTTTCTTTCTTCCAACGTAATTATTTTCACAAATTCTATTAAGTTTTCCTTCCTTCCTTTCTTTAATGTTACGAAGTTAGCGATTTGTAATTGTCTTTAAGTTCATAGTACCATTGATATTTCGTAACCCGAATAAGATAATAATCTTAAAAGATTTGAATTATGATACAAGAATTCATATTAGCGTTGGAAATTAATGGAAAACAAAGCGGGTGATTAGCTCATTGAATTTATATATTGAATTTTATTGTGTTTCAGGATATAAAAAAAAATGGAACGCTAATGTCAAAGGTTAGGTGTTATCTAAGTGTATTAACCGTGTATTGAGTTTTGTCTTGTAATTTTGATGTTAATATATCGATTCTAAATACTCTCGGATACCGTCTCACGGGTGGGGCGTACTGGAAACATCTCAGCAGCATCAGCAGCAACACCAGCAGCATCAGCAGTAGCACTAGTGGTGTTGTTGTTGTTGGTGGTGGTGGTAGTGGTGGTAGTGATGTAGTGGTGGTAGTGATGTAGTGGTGTTGGTGGTGGCGGCGGCGGCACCAACAATAGTTACTAGCAACAAGAATAGTAGTAGTAGTATTAGTAGTAGTAGTAGTAGTAGTAGCAGTAGTAGCAGCAGCAGCAGCAGTAGTAGCAGCAGTAGTTTTTGTAGTTGCAGCTGCAGCATTAACAGTAGCAATAATTATTTCAAATTTTTGCCACAAGGGGCAGCTTGGGGATGAGTCGATTACATCGACCCCAGTGTTCAACTGGTACTGATTTTATCGACCCCGAAAGGATGAAAGGCAAAGTTAACCTCGGCGGAATTTGAACTCAGAACGTAGCGACGGGCGAAAGCATTTCGTCCAGCGTGCTAACGATTCTGCCAGGTCGCCGCTTTAACAGTAGCAATAATAATGTACCATCGATGAAGCATTTCTCATATTAGCATTTCCCATCGCGGGGCCCGTCACCCCCTGGGATTTCACAAATATACTTGGTATCGGTGAGCTGAGGCGAGAATTTGCAAAGGCGGTAACGTAATAATATCTTACAATTATGCTGTTGTGAAACTGAGGAAACGAATTGGCTGTAATTTAATTAATAAGATTGCTTATTGAGGATGACAGACCTTTGAAAACCTTGGGGGTCGGCAGAGGAATTCATTTAAATAAAGAAGCCCTTTGGTAATGGGAAGTTTGAGAAATATTATGGACGTGAATACTCGGCTTGGCAGAAATAGCAGTAAATTTGCCTTAGATCACCCCCCCCCCCCCATGGCTAGGCACTCCGTCGGTCACGACGACAAGGGTTCCGGTTGATCCTATCAACGGAACAGCCTGTTCGTGAAGTTAATGTGCAGGTGGCTGAGTACTCCACAGACACGTGTACTGTTAACGTAGTTCTCGGGAAGGTTCAGCGAGACACACAATGTGACAAGGCTGGTCCTTTGGAATACAGGTCCGACTCATTTTTTGCCGGCTGAGTAGACTGGAGTAAGGTGAAGTAAATCGTCTAAGCTTAAAGTCACAACTCGCCGCTGAGAATCGAACTCACGAGACGTTTCTGCCGTTTCTTGAAGTGATTCAACTTCTGAAAACGGGATCGAAACCGAGAGCCTTTAGAACATCCACCAAGTAACGATCGCTGAGCTTGCTTACCAACCACATGGTTCCGGGTTCAGTCCCACTGTGTGGCACCTTGGACAAGTGTCTTCTACTATAGCTTCGGGCCGACCAAACCCTTGTGAGTGAATTTGGTACACGGAAACTGAAAGAAGCCCGTCGTAGATATATATA
>NC_068988.1:7833672-7835372 GCF_001194135.2 Octopus bimaculoides
ATATATATATGTATATGTATGTATGCATGTGCATATGTGTGTGTATGTTTGTGTGTCTGTGTTTATCCCCCAACATCGCTTGACAACCGATGCTGGTGTGTTCACGTCCCCGTAACTTAGCGGTTCGGCAAAAGAACCGATAGAATAAGTACTAGGCTTACAAAGAATAAGTCCTGGGGTCGATTTGCTCGATTAAAGGTGGTACTCCAGCATGGCCGCAGTCAAATGACTGAAACAAGTAAAAGAGTAAAAGAGTACCCCGCCAAAGCCAAGTTTATTCCCTACCTTTTCTATGGTGTATAACATGAGATTGGAGCTTATCCAAGATGAACTTGATTGTATTTGTACATACCTGCGCTTTACCGACCTCACCTTCAACAAAAAGCATCAACCTCTTTGCTAACCTTGAACAAAACACTACAACCACTAAAGCTACGAATTGAAAATTATCAACGACATCTCCTAAGTTCGCGTCATTCCTCCGTTGTGATATCACGCCCCGAATCCCAGAACTAGGAATTGTCCCGTTCTGCTGCCAATTGCAGTAGATGTCTGCCAAGTGCCAAGAAATAAGTGAAGAAATCATAGAAGCATTAAACTCATAAGTTTTGCCATCCAAATCAAGCAACCCAGGTATCGTATATCTATTTATTGCCATCCTTATTTCAGTTGATGTTATCAGCTTTTCGCTGCACTCTGCAACTTTTGCCAAGATTTGCGGCTTGCCATCGAGAGAGGGACTAAAGTCTATTACCGTCTCCTTCTCAGCACAATCTCAGAACAGTTAATGCCGCCGGAAAGCCAAATACATCTGCTTGTGAGCGAGTATCATACACCCGTCCAGATTCGACAAAAACAGGATCGTAGTTTGTTGCTTTCAGTGCCACGTCGCATCGCTACGAACAGACTCCATGGAACAGCTTTCATCGAGTCCATTCCTTAGCTCTGACAACGCAAACTTCGTCTTACCCACTGAATAAATGACTTCGCCCTTTAGCCTTTACACCGGCCACATCCGGCCCAAATATTTTATCTGCTTTGTGCTCAAACTGGTCAGATCCAGCATCTCACTCCTATACTACAATCTCGTTCTAAAAAACATCGTCGAAAATAGAAATGCAAAGATCCTATGGGATTTTATGATTCAGTGCGACCATGAGATTTAAGATAGGAAGCCGGACATAGTCTTGATTAAGAAAGAAAACAAACGATACTGAATCATAGACATAGTATGCCCAGCTGACAACAAGGTATGCGATAAGGAAGAAAGAAAAGTCGAGAGATATGACAGGTTAGCTTGGGAAGTTAAGCAGTTGTGGTCGATGAAAAAGGTAGCAGTAGTACCAATAAATGTCGGGGCCCTGGAAACAGTGAGCAACAATCTCGAGAAGTACGTGGAATAAATAGGGGCTGCAATAAGGGTGGAGCACTTGCAGAAAACAGCACTGCTTGGAACCGCTCGAATACTCCGGAAGGTACTCGAAAAATAAGAGGTGTTACCTTAGTTCACTGGTAGTGAACAGCTGACACTGTAGTACAGCTCTAGCGTTAGAAGCTGTGCAAAAGCAACAACAACAACAACAACAACAACAATAATAATAATAATAATAATAATAATAATAATAATAATAATAATAATAATAATAATAATAAGCGTAAATTACTTCTTTATATTCTTCCCGGTTCCACAACGACTACAA
>NC_068988.1:7835696-7837307 GCF_001194135.2 Octopus bimaculoides
CTTAAATATATGTTTTACCTGTGAATTTGCGTGTGTAAACTGGGAATGCATACAACGAGTTTCTCTGCCCTAGGTGTACGGAAAATACTCGGCGAGAAATGGAAGAAAATTTGAAGAAAGAAGGAAAAAGACAACATAATAATAATAATAATAATAATAATAATAATAGTCGTAAGTCCGCTACGCATGCAAGACTCGAGGAGCCACAACAAAAACTATGATAAAGAGAAAATAATACCAATAATAATAATTAGAAGAAGAAGAAGAAGAAGAAGAAGAAGAAGAAGAAGAAGAAGAAGAAGAAGAAGAAGAAGAAGAAGAAGAAGAAGAAGAAGAAATTGGCATAGTGGCTAAAGTAAAGAAAGAGAGCTGAATGGATCAGGAGTAACGAGGGGTGGAGAGGTGGAAACACAAGTGGGTCTGGGGTACTTGAGTTGTGAAGGTACGTGACTACTAGCATAAGAGAGATCATTACTGTAGCGATAGAAAAAACAGAACGAGAGAGAAGAGAGAGGAGAGAGAGAGAAGAGAGAGGAGAGAGAGAGACAGAGACCAAGAGAGACACAGAAACAGTGGGTGACAGAAAGAGAGAGAGAGAGACAGAGATAGACAAATGACAGAGAGAAACAGAGAGAGAGAGAGAGAGAGAGAGAGAGAGAGAGAGAGAGAGAGATTCTTCCTTAATCCCGTTATTTTCCTTTCCACGTCTTTGCACAGCCTCCATTTTTCTTCGCCGATTATCTAACTAATCTCATGTACACATCTCACCAATCTGTTTTACAAATCCAGATGTTTTTTTATTTAAATTTTTATGACCAATGTCTGTTCAATTATCCCGTATCATATTTATCTACGTGTATGTTCATATATTAGATATTTCGACGCATTATTATAATAATAATAATAATAATAATAATAATAATAATAATAATAATAATAATAATAATTATTATTATTATTATTATTATTATTATTATTATTATTATTATTATTATTATTATTATTATTATTATTATTATTATTATTATTATTATTAAGGCGGCGCGCTGGTAGAATTGTTAGCATACCAGTCAAATTGCTTAGCTGCATTTCATCTGTTTTTTCGTTCTGAGTTCAAATTCCGCCTAGGTCGACTTTGCCTTTCATCCTTTCGGGGTCGATAAATTAAGTACCAGTTGCGTACTGGGTCGATGTTATCGACTAGTCCCCTCGCCCAAATTTCAGGCCTTGTGCCTATAGTAGAAAGGATTATGATTATTATCATTACTACTACTACTACTACTACTACCAGTATTATTATTATTACTTTACAAAAATCCCTCTGGTTATTGAAGATCCCTTTCTCCCCACTTCTGGCCCCTCTGTTACGTCTGACTAATACATCTCTTCATTATCTTCATACTCCCACCACCACCATCACTACTCTCCCCCATAAACGTCACCACCATCAACGCGACTACTATCTACGCCTTTATTTGCTTTAAATGTTTAAATTCCTTCATTTTATTTTGTCCGTTGATCCTTTCTTTAAATTAATTGTTTATTTTTCTCCTGCTTTGCATTTTCCTTCAATTATTAATATTTTAAAATATTTTCTCTTAATGTGCTTTC
>NC_068988.1:7839093-7841969 GCF_001194135.2 Octopus bimaculoides
TATATATATGCACACATCCAACTTACTATATGTATGTGAGCACACACACACGTACACACACACACGTACACACACACACGTACACACACACACGTACACACACATTCAAACAATACAGCAACGCACCATTTCCATTTCTCTTGTATTCTTTCTTACCTTAAAAGCCTATTGACAAGAAGAGAACAGAAAGAACGCAATTCTTTACCATGTCCACTTGCAGAGAGTTCTTCACGTAACTCTATCTTATTGTAGCAGAAACTCGACACAAACTTACCATTCTCACTGAATCTCAAGAAAACAAACAAACAAGCAAACAAACAAAAAAAACAAACACGACGTAGAAAATATAAGAAAAACACTTCATTATTATCAGGTTATTTATCATGCAACTTGGTCAGTCGATATTGTTGTTGTTGTTGTTGTTGCTGTCGTTGTTGTTGTTGTTGTCGTTGTCGATGTTGTTGTTGTTGTCGTTGTCGATGTTGTTGTTGTTGTTTGGCTAGATGGATGATGAACTTATCTCTAGATACGTCAACGAGTGGAAAAACCCGAAGCATGCAAAAAACGTTAGCGCAAGCACGCACAGAAACTTTTGTGCGTATGTGTATAAGATATTGATTATGTGTGTGTGTGTGTGTGTGTGTGTGTGTGTGTGTGTGTGTATGCATGTATGTATATGTATGTATGGGAATGTACGTGATGAGTGTGATGCGATTATGTGTGTGGAATATGAGTGTGTACCTGTATGCGTTCATCTATGAAAATACTTGTGTATCTATGTGGATAGCCTGAAGTATCTTTTTAATAACTAGACTTTTATCTGTCTATTTATCTCTCTGTTTGACTATCTATCTATTTATCGCTCTGTTTATTTATCTACCTGTTGGTCTTTTTTTCTCCCTGCCTCTATACACAGGCACGTATGTACATACACACACATACGAACGCACATATGCATGCACATATACATACATATTTATGTATTTATTCTTTATTCTCATCTTCACGTTTCTTTTCTTTATGAATTACATGCATACAGCGTCACTCTGACAGCCATGAAATATATGTGTGTTTGTGTGTGTGTGTGAGAGAGTGTTTATCTGGCTGTGTGCGCATACATATATATTTGTGTGTGTGTGTGTGCGTGCGTGTGTGTGTGTGTGTGTGTGTGTATGTGTATAGATACACACACATATGTTGATTCAGTTATGTATATATTCATATACACATATCACGGTATCACCGCATCGCCCAGGCTATCAGATATTATAGATCGTTGGTCAGAATGTACTTCTTCACATTGCTTTAGCCTTCACATATATTTGCATACACACACACACACACACACACACACACACACACACACACACACACACAAAACACATAGTTTACTGTTACGTTACGGTAAGATCAACAAAGAAAGTTATTCCATCCTGTGAGAGATGAATATCATTTAATGTACACAGTATTAAAACAAAAGCTGCTAATAGTTTCTTGTCATTAAGACACGTGGCTAGGCAAGTTTTTATAACATGCCTTGTGTCTCCAAACAATCTCCGGGCTCTGAGCACAAGGTTTGCTCTTTTTTTGAAAATCAGGACGCTGGTACATGAGAAACTACGAGAAAAAAAATGAGAAGACCGATGCAAAAAGTGGAATGAGAAGCGAAAGGGTGAATAAAAACGGAAAAAGAAAGGAAAAGAAAATTAGAGTTACGTCCCCTTTGACCATGGAAATCGTAATTAAACTACATGTTGTAGAATGATTCAACGGAGAGGGGTTCAAAGTCTGCGAGACAGCTGCTCAACTTGGAAAGGGTGGTATCTCCAAGGTCACCAAAAGAAGTTTGTTGCTATGCTTGCATTTTCAATCTGGAATTAATTAGTATAATTGCATATAGTGTGAAGTTGGTTTTCAAACCTCATACGTGGCTAGCAAATTTAGTGACTTTACTTTTAACGACGAGCCGGAAAGAGGATGTGGTTTGCATAACGTCTTTTAAAATTGCCTTCGCATAAACCGATGTAATTTTTCTTTACAGTTACATTATCTCGAAGCGTAGTCGTTTCTTCTGCCTCATAGACAACAAAGTGTGTAATACATGCCTGAAAGCTTCAGAGTCTCGTTAGATCGGATTTTCAGTTGAATGGCTGTAATGTATCTTATCTTCAAAGCTGCTGTTTACTAGGGTATTGTTGTAGCAGGGGCTACTTTATCAAACATTTCTTTTGAAGAGGAGAAATTAGATACACTTTAACTGATGTTAACTATCATGTTTTTAAATATTATAGTAGGTGGGGCGACATCAGTATTTGTGTATATAAGAGAGTTTCACCTTTGGTTTATGGTAGGGTTTATAAGAGCGGGGAGTTTAGGTCTGGGGCTGCCTCTATTATTTGATAATAAAATTGTTTCATTTTGACTACTTTCACACTTCCAAAATTCCCTTCTAGTCAAATTTCCTAACAAGTATAAAATGAAAGTGTATGAGAGAACACACGCAAATCTCACATAAAATGGCGACGTTGCTGACAGAAAAATTATGCACTTATATGTCAAATGTCACATAGCAACCTGATGCGTTTATGGAATATAACGATGTCTAAGAGAGATCTATGACATATATGTGAGAGAGAGAGAGAGAGAGAGAGAGATAGAGAGAAAGAGAGATTGTGTGTGTATGTGTGTATGCGTGTATATACATATATCAATTTTATAATGTGAAATTATTCATTAAATCGTACGATATTGCGCATTTGTTGAATCTCCTGTGTTATCTTTTAAGATTGTCTTCCGGGATCAACTAAATTTCCGTTCGGTACACATACACACACATAAAGGCATACATATATGTAAAAATATACCTATATATATAT
>NC_068988.1:7842260-7844991 GCF_001194135.2 Octopus bimaculoides
TTGTGTCCTTGTGTCTGTGTTTGTCTCATTCCAACCGGTGTTGGTCTGCTTACGTCCCCATAACATAGCTGATAAAAGAAAGTGCAGGGAACACTAAAACCCTTCAAAGCCGTGCTCCAGCATGGCTGCAGTGAAATGACTGAAACAAATAAAAGATAAAAGATTTCAAAAGCGCCATCTTTTTTGCCGAACATTTTTGTCTGTAGATAAAAGGGAAGAAAAGGGAATCTATTGAAGAAATATTCCAATATTCAATGTCTTCCATTGAGCAGCTCGAGTTTGAAAGACCTACGAGACAGAAGCCAGTAGCTATTATGATTTACTCACGAATATGCATTTGTATTATGTATATGCGTGTATATATGTGAGTGAGTGTGTATGCGTTCGTGTTATGTGTATGAGTTTGTGTGTGTGCGTGTATGCATATATATATATATATATATATACATATACATATATATATATATGTGTATATATATATATATATATATATATATATATATATATATATATATATATATACTCACGCACACAAATGTGTTCTATGATGTAGTTGGCAAAAATCAAGAACTGCAACCTTTCAAAAGGAATTTAAAAAAAGAGGCACAGAAACCAGTCAATGCACACTAAAAATAAAATAAGATGAATTTAAATAAAAAAATATTCTAATGTAAGACGTATCACAAAATATAAGTCGTATGTTGAAAACTTATTTTCAAATGTGAGTTGGACGTTTTAATAATGGACGAAATACCAGCAAGAACAAAAACTTCATATAAGGACAAGCAGCCATAATTACCATAAGAGCATTTGAATGCCATACAAGTCAAATGGTGACTATTATCTGATTTCACGAAATACGTACTGGTCTTTCTTTATTTTCCATAGTAAAAACCGATCTTTTAAATCGGTTTTAAGATCGTGTGATAAATATTTTGGCAGCCATTTTAGTTCTTTAAAAGGTCACCATATATACTGTTTGTGTTGTGTAGATTCAAGCATAGTTGAATGACCGGATGGACGGAGAGTCTTCTTTAAGAAAACGTAATAATACACCTGAAAGGTTAAAGTTGGACTAAACTTCAAGAAAGAAAATAAATAAATTGATAAATAAATAAATAAACCTATTTTATTTGTCTAAAAGTATAGAAAACACGCGATGGAAAACAGGAATGGAGAAAAGTCTACGAAATCACGTTTGAATGTGAATTTATCCTTCTCGTGTAAAATGAAGAAGACATACAATAAATATAATATAAATGTTGTCCTCGTATTTCATTTGATGTGATTTTGACATTTACAAAAGAGACAATTTTATGTGTACGCATGAAACAAATAAATTATAAGACAGTATTCTCGTCTCTTTTCAGATAGGTAAATTCTGTTTGGACACGCCTCATACTTTTCCATTAAAATGTTCAATCCAAAATATTAACGAGTAATTGGCACGGTCCACCCCATCTAAATTCAGAACCACGTCTTGCATTAGCTTTGGGTTCAAAGGCGCACAGCTGTTTAATGCCCTGCCACAAGAATTAAGACACCTATACAATATGGATGTAGATGTCTTCAAAAGGAACTAGACATTCTCCTCTCCACGACACCGGATGAAACAACAGCCCGGCATGAGATACAGACGAGGGCAGTGGAGTCAAACTCCCTCATACACCTACTAGACCAACAGCCGAAAAAAAGGCATACACATGAGTGGTGATATGAAACCCTAGAATCATAAGTAAAACGGTGCAAAATCACGGTGATGCTCCAGCATGACCGCAGCCGCATTGCTGAAACGATTTAAATAAGTAAAAGAAATAAAGAAACGAAAAAACATAAAGGTTTCTTCTACCAGACAATCCGCCAGATCTAGTCATCATATGCATAGAAAGAGAAACCCTAATATGCTGCTTAGCTCATAGGTGGGAGAGCGACTACTGCGGGTCAAGTAGACCTGGGAGTAACAGGGGCTAAGAGGGGCTTCTTCAACCCTCGAAACTAGAACTCCCGAACCAGACCCCCACTTTTAACACGTAGACACTCTCTCGCACACACACATACTTGCACTCATATACATACATACATACTTACATACATACATACTTATATACATACATACATATATACATACATACATACATACATACATATGCATATACATATACAATGTGTATATATTCGTAATATGTTCTGGCAGCCTCGACATAAATGCGCTTATCGCTGTTATGCTTCGTCACGCTGGAAGACGATTCCTCCTTAGCAGTTCGGCAAGAGAGACCGATAGAATAAGTACTAGAATTGCAAGAGAATAAGTCCTGGGGTCGATTTGTTCGACTAAAAGGCAGTGATTCAGCATGGCCGCAGTCAAAATGACTGAAACAAGTAAAAGAATAAAAGAATAACAGAATAAGTTTGTTCGGATTTGCATGGAAGTCCAATTGTCTTTAGACGCGTGGGTGCGTCGAAACAAATGCTCAGCATAATATATTCTGGCTAAGGCGGCGAGCTGGCAGAAACGTTAGCACGCCGGGCAAAATGCTTAGCGGTATTTCCTCTGTCTTTACGTTCTGAGTTCAAATTCCGCCGAGGTCGACTTTGCCTTTTAATCATTTTCGGGGCGATAAATTAAGTACCAGTTGCATACTGAGGTCAATCTAATCGACTGGCCCCCCTCCCAAAATAATTTCGGGCTTTGTGCCTAGTGTAGAAAAGTCTAATGACACAAACAAATAAA
>NC_068988.1:7845261-7846167 GCF_001194135.2 Octopus bimaculoides
GTGTTTATTGAGCGAAAACACCTAAAAGCTCCACGAGGCTCCGGCAGGGGATGGTGGCGAACCCTGCTGTACCCTTCCAACACAACTTTCTCTCATTCTTACTTCCTGTTTCTGTTGTACCCGTATTTCAAAGGGCCAGCCTTGTCACACTTTGTGTCACGCTGAATCTCCCCGAGAACTACGTTAAGGGGACACGTGTCTGTGGAGTGCTCAGCTACTTGCACGTTAATTTCACGAGCAGGCTGTTCCGTTGGTCGGATCAACTGGAACCTTTGACGTCGTAAGCGACGGAGTGCCAACAGCTATCTGGGTTCAAATCCCGCCGAGGTCAACTTTACCTTTCATCGTTTCGAGCTCGATAAAATAAAGTAGCTGTTAAGAATTAAGTAGTATCGGGAGATGTAATCAAGCAACTACATTCCTCTAAAGTTGCTGACCTTATGCCAAAATTTGGAACAATTATCGGGAAGATCAATACAAATATATAGACGTCTTTCTTGGCATTGCATAAATCGTAGCGATTGAAAAAGTTTTACGTAGAAGAAGATTAAGAATCAGGCGGCAAGATCATGTGACTAAACAGAAAGCGAAAGAGATGATTCACACACATGCACACACACACATACACACACACATGCACACACACACACATCCCACACAACACACACGCTCATACATAGATATGCATATAACCACACACGCACACACACACACACACACGTATCAGAAGTCATGCGATCGTAAGAAGCAACTGTCGAAAGCATGAGTCTATTATGGATAATGGTCTTCTTTGGATATGAGTAGACTACATATGTGTGTATATATATATATATATATATATATATACACATACATATAAATACATTTATTTATGTGTGTGTATATGTGTACATGAATATACATATA
>NC_068988.1:7846286-7848896 GCF_001194135.2 Octopus bimaculoides
AACAAAAATAAAATAATAATGATAATAATAATAATAACAACAACAACAACAATAATAGCAATAATAATAATAATAATAGCAATAATAATAATAATAATAATAATAGTAATAATAGTAATAATAATAATAATAATAATAATAATAATAATAATAATAATAATGATAATAATAATCAACATCGCTGTCATCATCATCATCATCGTCATAGACATCGTCCATGTCAACGCCGTGGGTCATCGGCGTCGTTGTTCATTTCCAACAAAGGTTTTCTTTCATATATGAATGTCAACGAACAATCAGCTTATATATATATTAATACCAAGACTCATTCTTTTGATTATATTAGATCTAAAGGAACCCTGTATGATTGGATGAATCAAAACTTTTAGATGTTTGCCTTGTTAATGTCCTCTCACTCACCCTTTCCGTCTCTCTCTCTCTCTCTCTTTCTCTCTTATCTCTTCTCTCTCCCCCTTTCTCTCTCTTTTGCTCTTTCGTTTACGCTTAACTAAAGGCTTTTATCTGTATTTTTCTCTGTGGTTTCAGCTCAATCTGTAGTTTTCTCTATTTAACGAAGGTTTAGCAAATGTTTTTCCGGATAGAAGAAAATTAAAAAGAAAAAGTAAAAAAGGAAAAAACAAGGAGGAAGCGAACGTTTTCGCACAAATGGGATTTGGTAGAAATTAAATTGAATTTTTCATGCATTCTGGGCAGAACAAAATAAATTGAAACGAACGGACAAGGAAAGACGACAGCAACAGCAACGATAACGAAAACTACAACAGCAGCAACAACAACAATAGCAAAGCACTACCAACAGCAACAACAACATCCAAACAAAGACAACAGCAACAGTTATACCATCAACAACAACAACAGCAAATAAAGCGGTTGTTAAGACATAAATATCTACAATAAATGTAAATATAAAAGTAACAAAACAGTTTCTTTCATAGGCACGGCGTGTGTGTCGTTTAAACTGACATTCGGTATTTTACTGTTTCATTCTATATTTTCTCAGTCCTGGAAGTATACCACATGTGTAGCAACTGAGTCTCCTACTTTGGACGCGGAGTTTTAATGTCTTCCTCGCGACACGCTCTTGTATTTTTACAGTTCTTGTATTATTTTGTAGCCTTGCAGGATCATGAAATATTCTTTTCTACTCTAGGCACAAGGCCCGAGATTTGAGGGCAAGGGGCCAGTCGATTAAATCGAACCAGTACGCAACTGGTACTTAATTTATCGACCCCGAAAGGATGAACGGCAAAGTCGACCTCGGTGGAATTTGAACTCAGAACATAAAGACAGAAGGAATACCGCTAAGCACTTCGCCCGGCGTGCTAGCGATTCTGCCAGCTAGCTGCCTTTCGAGTATAAACATATCAACACAAGGAATATTAGTGCAATATTACTATTAAAACTTCTGCTAATTGCAAACTTAAGAGCACTGATTTAGTTGTTTGGAACCGAAGGAAAGATTATGTTGTCGTAGAGTCTAACCATCCTAAGGTTGTGAATGTTTTGTCCTAAGCTGAGAATAGAAATATTTTTGGACAACTTCATCGGATATCACAGCATCTTTACCGATATTATGAATTCATAAAAATTATGGGTGAACTTACAAACACCATCTATAAACAGAGCGAGTATTAAAAGTATACGAGACTTTTCGAAAGTTCCACATATTGCAAATTATTGCATTTATCTTACTGGAAAATCAAATTCCAGAGATGAAATTTTGCTTCTTTGTCAGCGCGCAGCTTATTTGTTTTAAGAACTGAAATCATTTTCAGAGGTTTATCATATATGAGCATGTCTAGATATGCAACTATATGCATGAGAATACATACATAAAGCAAAACATACAAATCTGCACACATACATACATACATACATACATACATACATACATACATACAAACAAAAATACCCTGTTGTTGATGGGAAAATTCCAATAAAGGCGCCTTGGAATTGGTTAGAAACCGACTCTTTCTCTGTTGGCAAGAAATCTTGGAATAAAACTAAACAATGATATATATACGTACGTACGTACGTACGTACGTACGTTCTGTAATGTATTTTAAAGATAGGGCGGCAAGCAGGCAGAACAGTTAACAGGTCGGACAAAAAATACTTAGCAGCATTTCGTCCGTCTTGACGTTCTGAGTGAATACTCTACGGAGGTCGACTTTATCCTTCCGAGGGTGATAAAATGAATAACCAGTTAAGCACTGGGGTCTTAGTAATCGATTTACCCGCTTCCCTGAACCTGGTGACCTTGTGCCAAAATTTGATATGATTATTATATTTTAAGGAAGTGTATTCGTATCTGTTGTTGCTGTGAGAGTTTGCAGTTTTCTACTCCAACTAAATAATGTTTAATTTATAGGTTGCTTACTATATTTATTATTTGTCTAAATTGGTTGTTTATGCGAATTATTCTCTCTTGCTTATGGCTTATATTTTAATGACGAATGTTATTGATTCGAAAAATACATTTGATAATAGAGAAGCCATATGTA
Source organism: Octopus bimaculoides (assembly GCF_001194135.2). Taxonomy (NCBI): domain Eukaryota; kingdom Metazoa; phylum Mollusca; class Cephalopoda; order Octopoda; family Octopodidae; genus Octopus; species Octopus bimaculoides. The sequence goes on from NC_068988.1 coordinate 7,848,812, forward strand.
TGGATGTTTACTGGGTTGTGCATAGGTATGGATAGCGCATACATACATACATACATACATACATATATATATATATATACATACA
>NC_068988.1:7849767-7850774 GCF_001194135.2 Octopus bimaculoides
AGAGAGAGAGAGACAGACAGAGAGACAGACAGAGAGACAGAGAGAGAGAGTTAGGGGAGAGAAAGAGAGATAGAGGCATGCATGTATAACTTTGTATGGAGGGGCACTGATGGATTCATAAATATAATATCGTCAGTAATATGACAAAATGATGTCTCAATATTCTTTTCTACTCTCAGCACAAGGCCCGAAACTTTTGGGGAGTGGGGTAGTCGATTAGATCGACCCCAGTACGCAATCGATCCTGAAAGGATCAAAGCCAAAGTCGGCCTCAGCGGAATTTGAACTCAGAACGTAAAGACATACGAAATACCGCTAAGCATTTCGTCCGGCGTGCTAACGATTCTGCCAGCTTGCAGCCTCTTTGAATGTCTCAATATTCTTTTCCACTCTAGGCACAAGACCCGAAACTTTTGGAGAGGGGCCAGCCGATTAGATTTACCCCAGTACGCAGCTGGTATTTAATTTATCAATCCCGAAAGGATGAAAGAGCAAAGTCGGCCTCGGCGAAATTTGAACTCAGAACATAGCAACAGAGAAATACCGCTAAGCATTTCGCCCGGCGTTGCTAACGTTTCTTATTTCTTTATTGCCCACAAGGGGCTAAACATAGAAGGGACAAACAAGGACAGACAAAGGGATTAAGTCGATTAGATCGACTCCAGTGCGTAACTGGTACTTATTTAATCGACCCCGAAAGGATGAAAGGCAAAATCGACCTCGGCGGAGTTTGAACTCAGCGACAGACGAAATACCGCTAAGCATTTCGCCCGGCGTTGCTAACGTTTCTGCCAGCTCACCGCCTTTGAATGTCTTAATATTATCTAATTACTGAATGTAGTTGATTTCTGTAATTCACCTTTTTAATACGTCAGAATTTATGCGAATTGGATGTCTACATCACAAAGATCTTTCATCGTTATTTACGTAGGCGTCAGTGTATGCTTGTACGTACACATAAATGTGTGTGTGTGTGTGTGTGTGTGTGTGTGTGTGTGTGTGTGTGT
>NC_068988.1:7851452-7854023 GCF_001194135.2 Octopus bimaculoides
GTAAGGCGGTGCTCCAGCATGGCCGCAGTCAAGTGACAGAAGCAAATAGAAGAATAAAATACATACATACATACATACATACATACATACATACATGTAGAAGAGAAAACTGTGTACAGTTGTGGAAATTAGCTGCCCAGCGGATGTTAACATAAAGTTGAAGATCAGTGAAAAAGAATACCAGCGCTGAACTATTGAGGAATCTCCAGTTACTCTATCCAGATTACAAGTTCAGGTTAATACCTGTAATTATTGGGGACCTGGGATATGTAACGCACTGTCTAGATACCAATCTTGAGAAATTAGGCTTCTCAAAACCAGAAAGGAGAAAGCTAATTCGAAGAATACAGATTCAATCCATCAATGGAATTGTAAAAATCTGTAAAACTTGCCAAACATTTATCGGTTAAGTATATATAAGCATGTCAAGACACGCAACTATATGCATGAGAATACATACATAAAACATACAAGTCTGCACATACATACATACACACACATACATGCATACATACATACATACATACATACATACATACCCTGTTGTTGATTTTGAAATTCCAATGAAGGAGTCTTGGATCTAGGTTAGAAACCGGTTCATTCTCTACTGGCAAGAAATGTTGAAATAAACTGAATAATGACATACATACATATACAGGGTATATATAAAATGAATGGAGCAAACAGAAAGCATACAGGTGAATGTTGTAAAGAATGCATTGCAAAATTTATAGATGTAACATGAAAAGTTAACTCTTAACATTTCTGCTGACAGTCACAGATGTTCAATGCGGGCGTCCTTTGCCACACAGCGGATTTTACGCCGGTGCCAGGGTAATCGAAATAACTGAGTCGAACGCGTCGCCTACCTGCTGTTTTAACTTTTGTAAGTCCTGTTGAAGTGGAGATATGAACAACTTGTCTTGCAAATACCCGCAAAAAAAAAAAAAAAAAGATGAGTGGCAAAGTGTTAGATCGGAGGTACCTGCGAGGCCAGAACATCTATAGTAGATCATTCACCTCAGCACGGCTAATCTAGCTTTCTGGAAGATTCTGGTTGAGGTAATCACGTATATGTCTATGCCAATATGGCGGTCCCCGTCTTGCTGCGTGATGAAGGCGAGTATCTCTTCTTCCAACTGGAACCACAACCACATGGACAGCATTGTACCATTCCTTTTGAATTACTTTGTATAATGAAATCAAGTTGATTGGTACTTCAAGTTTCGTGCATCGATTCGCTCGACTAATAAACGAACGGTGAAGCGAAACATGAAATCCCGATCGACTTAATTTTCACAATAAATTTGACTCTACTTTAGCACACAGCAATGACGTCAGATGTTATTCTTAAACGTGTTGTGAATTTATAACATTATTTGAACATTGTAACGCACATATATCGATACAAAATACACACATATATACGCAGAAATCGACAGACAGACAGATAGATAGATAGATAGATAGATAGATAGATAGATAGATAGATAGATAGATAGATAGATAGATCACATTAACATAAAGAGATAGAGTGAGAGGGAGACAGACACATAGATAGATAGAAAAATCGATAGACTGATATGTGTGTGCGTGTGTGTGTGTGTGAGAGAGAGAGAGAGAGTAAACTGGTAGATGGAACAAGAGGTACGAGTCATATGTAGGTATAAACATTTTGATAAATAGATAGACTGATAGATAGATAGACACACAGACTGACTGACTGACAGACAGACAGACAGGCAGACAAGTAAATTTTATGCTTAAACAATCAATACTTGGTGTTTAAAGAGAACGATTCTATTTCTGAAAGCTTGGAATATAATTTTGACATCAAGAGCGAAAACTGGTGCAGTCGAATTGTAAATATGTCAGCGAGAAATAAAATACATGGTTTTATGTGTCTGTCTATATTTATGCATGTGTGTGAATGTATGTATGGTATGTACGTATGAATGTGTGTGTGTGTATATATATATATATATATATATATACATAGATACACACACACACACACACACACACACACACACACACACACACACACACACACACATATATATATATATATACATAGAGAGAGAGAGAGAAGTTGAGAAAAGAGACAGACAGACAGACACAGACGGAAACATGTATACATGCATACATAGATATACACACCTCTAACTATATACATAAATATAAGCATACTTGCATATACACACACAATTATATACAAACGCACATATGTATATTTGCATCATACACACACACAGACATATATACACACACATATAGATAGATAGATAGATAGATAGATAGATAGATAGATAGATAGATAGATAGATAGATAGATAGATAGACAGACAGACAGACAGACAGACAGACATAAGCATTTACGAATGAGTATTAAGATAGATACGTATGCAAAAAAGTGTAGAATTAAACAATTCCATAAAGAAAGCTTTGAGTATATTATTTCCAACGACAAGAAGCATGGAATTATTTTGAAGACAGGAGAGGAGAAAAACAAGCAATACAAACTCAATAAATATATATATATATATATATATATATATATATATATATATA
>NC_068988.1:7856163-7856733 GCF_001194135.2 Octopus bimaculoides
CACAATTAGGGGTAATTTCGAAAGGGAATGAAAAATAAAAACATTTACCATCTATTTCCTGAACCATGGTTTCAAGCTATTTTCAGCAAAATAAAATAATTTGCTAGGACAGCTATCATCAGCAGGAAAGCCAAGATTAACATATAAACACGAGGCAATACAGAACATGCCTCGTGCTCATATGTTATAACTTTTCATATCTACCGCGCATGTGCGATTTTCTTATCGGCAGCAAATACAAAAAATTCTGATTTTCTTCTAAAAATTAGCCAAAAAATCATTTAGTGCCAAATGGTGCTAAAAACCACCTCTCTACTCCATTAGCACAGGTTGTTATCGGGCAGAGGAAAAAAGAAATAAGACCTTTAGATCGAACGATTTCAAACTCAGTGTTATGAAAACACCTTGTTATATTCAGTATAAGATGCCAAAGCATATACACAGAAATATTTATACATACCAATACGAACGTCGTAGTCGCACGTATGACACTAGTAAAAATCCAATTTATCTTCTCATCTCAATATAACGAAATTTTGCGAAAGCAATTTGATCAGGAGCAAATTTTTT
>NC_068988.1:7856743-7857341 GCF_001194135.2 Octopus bimaculoides
ATTTTTGCTCCTGATCAAATTGCATTCGCTGCGAGATTATTTTGATAAAAAAAGACGCACGTGGTTGAGATAAGAAGATAAATTGGATTTTTACTAGTATACACGTGCAAATGTATGTATATGGTTGTGCAACTCCGATGTTCGTATGGGTATGCATAAATATTTGTGTGTATATATGCTTTGACATATTGTACTGAAGATAACAAGGTGTTTTCATGAAGCTAAGTTTGAAATCGTTCGATATACAGTTGATCGCTCTTTACTCTTTACTCTTTTACTTGTTTCAGTCACGTGACTGTGGCCATGCTGGAGCACCGCCTTTAGTCGAGCAAATCGATCAAGGACTTATTCTTTGTAAGCCTAGTACTTATTCTATCGGTCCCTTTTGCCGAACCGCTAAGTTACGAGGACATAAACACACCAACATCGGTTTGTCAAGCGATGTTGGGGAGACAAACACAGACACACAAACACACACACACACACAAACACACACACATACACACACACACACACAGACACACACACACACAGACACACACACATATACATATATACGACGGGCTTCTATCAGTTTCCGTCTACCAAATCCACTCAC
>NC_068988.1:7857351-7861395 GCF_001194135.2 Octopus bimaculoides
ACACACACACACAGACACACACACACACAGACACACACACATATACATATATACGACGGGCTTCTATCAGTTTCCGTCTACCAAATCCACTCACAAGGCTTTGGTCGGTCCGAGGCTATAGTAGAAGACACTTGCCCAAGGTGCTACGTAGTGGGACTGAACCCGGAGCCATGGGGTTCACCACACAACCTGTGCTAATAGAATAGGGAGGTGGTTTTTAGGGCCTTTTTAAAGGTTGCTTCATAAGAAACACGCCTAATTATGCTTTTGTCTAAATTGTCTAATGCCTGATGCCGGATGGTTAGAGCGTCTATTGCTGTAAAAGGTGCCATCACTAGGTTTAAGAAGGGATTATATATTTGGCTGTACAAAGGTTCCTATTAATATCTAGAAAATTGACTTCTCTGAGGCTTGTTTTTTGATTCTTAAACTAAGATGAGTAAATAACTTGAATGATTTTTCTTTTGTTACCCATTTTCTGGCCATTCTTATAACGCACCATTCCTAGACCGTCGTCGCCATACGACCATAGGTTAGCTTTATTTTATTTCAAGTTCATGCATGATATAAAAGTGGATTGGGTCTGCTATTTCTCTCTGCCCATTGCGGCATTAAAGAGTTCACTGCCATTCGATTTGTGTTTGCTGAACTCAGATTCTTGCAGAGAGTAGACTTTTGGCTATCGAGAGGTAAAACACAATATCAAATTGGATTATTGACTTTATCATGGTTAATTGGCTTACATCATTCAGTAATGGTGGTGTTGAAATTGTCATATCCCACGTGAAGAAATCCAAAATGGATTTAGTAATCATTATGGGTTTATATCATAATTTTAAACCCATTCTATTAACAATTATGAGTGCTGCTTCTTCTGATTCATCGATTATTGGACAACTCACTCTCTCTCTCTCAATCTCACTCGCTCTTTCTCACTCACACTGTCACTCTCACTCTCACTCACACTTTCTCTCTCTCTTTCTCCCTCCCCCACTCTCTCTCTCTCTCTTTCTCCCCCCCCCCGCTCTGTCTTTCTCTTTCTGTATATATATGTCTGCGTGTAAGTACCTTTTATTTTCTATCTTTTACTTGTTTCAGTATTTAGACCGCGGTCATGCTAGGGCACCACCTTGAAGAATTTAATCGAATGAATCGACTCCAGTAGTTGTTTTTTTTAAGCATGCTACTTATTCTATCGGTCTCTTTAGCCGAACAGCAAAGTAACGGGGACGTAAACACACTAACACCGGTTATCAAGCGGTGGTAGGAGACAAACACAAGCACAAAAATACACACACACACACAATGGGCTTCTTTCAGTTTCCCTCTACCAAAAGCCCTCACGAGGCTTTCGTTGGCCCGGGGCTATAGTAGAACGCACTTACATACTCAAGGTGCCACGCAGTGGGATGGAACCCAGAACCATGTGGTCGGGAAGCAAATTTCTAACCATACACCCACGCCTGCACTTATGCATGTACGCATATCATTACGGATACCTTACAGTATGGCTGCCAAAACAAAAGGAAACTCAAAGTTTAAAAAGACTTAGTTTTAAATCCTCCATTCTACTTCGCAAATGAAAGGATGAGAATCACACAATCTCATTCCACCTTCTCTATAAACCGAAACCTAATGCCTACTCAAAGGAAATTAATAATTTTCACATCAATAATCCAATAATTTCTCGAAAAGCCTAGATTTTTATATAATCTTTGATGTGTTTTACGCCATTTTAGTTTATTACTAATTTTATCGGCCGTTAAAAATAATGGCGATTTCAGTTTAGTTTCTCTTTCTGTTGCTGAGTTTGCAGCTTAATCTCTTTTTGATAGTTATAAAATTACGGCATTTCAATAGTTATCCTCTCCAATTTAGGACTATTTCAGGTCCTGCTTTTTCTGTTACCACAGCCGCACGATAATCAAACTGCGAAGAAGGAGATTCCTTGACAAGTGGCTTACAGAATCGCTAAAAACTCACATAAAAACAATTCTTGTTATTTAGGGCATACTCTTTACTTGTTTCAGTCATTTGACTGCAGCTATGCTGGGGCACCGCCTTTAGTCGAGCAAATCGGCCTCAGGGCTTATTCTTTGGAAGCCTAGTACTTATTCTATCGGTCTATTTTGCCGAACCGCTAAGTTACGGGGACCTAAACACACGACCATCGGTTGTCAAGCGATGTTGTGGGGACACAGACACACAAACATACATATATATATACATATATACGACGGGCTTTTTTCAGTTTCCGTCTGCCAAATCCACTCACAAGGCTTTGGTCGGCCCGAGGCTATAGTAGAAGACACTTGTCCAAAGTGCCACGCAGTGGGAATGAACCCGGAATTATGTGGTTGGTAAGCAAGCTATTTACCACGCAGCCACTCCTACGCCTATTTGCATTCGAAGGTTAATTCTCACTCAGATTGTCTTTAATTATTCTTTCGGCCGATATATAAGAATCGCAAGATAAACGTATGTATTTTTTATCTTTATCTCTTACTTGTTTCAGTCAGTAAAGTGAGGCCATGGTGGGGCACGGCCTTGAAGAAAATTTTGTCGAATGAATCGACCGCAGTAACCCTTTTTTTTTTTTTTCTACCTGATATTTGTTCTGATCGGTCTCTTTCGCAAACCTGCTAAATTAATGAGTCGTAAACACACCAACACCGGTTGTCAAGCGGTGGTGGGGGACGAACATAGAGCACAGACTTAGCGTGTCAATCTACTTCCTTCTGGTTATTAGGATTGAGGTAACTCCTACAGAAGATACAGAAGCAAAAACAAAAACAAAAAAGAGTGCTATTTTCATTAATATTAATGAAAATGAAGTAGATTGACAAGTTTATATTTTGAACCTGTGGAAGACACACAAGATGTCGAAATATCGTTCACCTGATGACAATGGCACCCTTTTTTTTTTGCTTCTCTATCTTCTGGAGGAATTTCCTATACATAATAATAATAATAATAATAATAATAACGGTTTCAAATTTGCCACAAGGGCTGCAACTGGTAATTATTTTATCGAACCCGAAAAGATGAAAGGCAAAGTCGACCTCGGCGGAATTTGAATTGAGAACGTAAAGATTGCCGCTAAGCATTTCGTCCGGAGTGTTAACGATTCTGCCAGCTCACCACCTTGTTAGTTTTTGTATCTATTTTAATTCTATGTTCGGTGGATTATCAAAATCAGAAGAATATAGAGAGGGAGGGAAATGCTTTGCAATGTTTGGTGATTCTTTGATTTCACATTCCAATGTGGTTTGCTTTGGCTTTTATCCATAAGGTTCGTTGACTCGCAGAACGTAAAATAAAATAAAATAAAATAAAATAAAATAAAATGGTAATTGAAAATAAGTTGGAAGAATTTAGAAACCGATCTTGCATAATATATTCTGACACTGTCAGGTTAATTTGGGGGAAAACGGTTTAAAACTTGAGTGGCATCTCAAATTTAGATGTTCATTTTAATAACACCAACAGGTTGATTAATTAACTTACTAATTAACTAGCTCTTGACGTAAGAAGACGAAATTAAACGAAGTAGAGGATGAGAAAATTTAAGAAAGAAAGAATAAGACTGAGAAACCAATGAAGGGCGACAACAAAATAAATATAAAAAAAAGAAAAGCAAGAAAATTCCCAGAATTCCTTTGAAAGCACAATTTCGTTAATTCTTAAAATAACCTAACTTTTTTTGGTCTCTGAGTAAAGTTTATGTGGAAGACATCAAAGCTGGATTAGGAAATTGGTTACTTTTAATTCCGTAGTCTTTTCCGCTAAAACATTTAATCAACTTTGGTACACGTTCAAAATAGACACTTGCTGTATCTATTTTAATTATTACTGGTCACTTACCTATCTCTCTCCATCGTCTTTTCATCTATTTATCTACCAACCGTTTATCCATAATGACATATACGCACACATACGCGTGTATATTTTCTTCGTGTACATATTTATGTATCTATACTTGTGGTTATCTAACTTTATCTGGGTAGATATATATATATATATATATATATATATATATATATA
>NC_068988.1:7864888-7866036 GCF_001194135.2 Octopus bimaculoides
TAAAAAGAAACTTTGTGTCATACATAATGCTGTATAGTAAGGACGTTATGCATGTAATAGAACCAAATGCAACAATATAAGCGATATGCGCAAAAAAAAAATTAAGAATGCGAGTACGTCCATTAATGTGGAAATATTGAATGTGAAAGATAGAGTCGAGTTTATTAAGATTATCGTACACTGTATGAGACGTTCAATGACCACAAACTAATTATTACTTGTGACTGCAAATACAGGTTAACTGAATCTGAAGTAGTAATGGTCAGATTTGATCGAATCTGAATTAATAATATCCAGTAGACATATTCTAATAACAACACTTACTAGTTTGAGAAGCAGAATGTCTCTCCTATTATGGTGTAGTACTACGACTGTATTAAAATGGTCCAGTGATGATCGAAAACAATCATAACTGCAAAATCGTGGAGTCTGACATTTCTGATTTCTACTACTCAATCTCCAAACTTCTCATAAACAGTATTCATAACACGGCTAACGCCGTTACACCGTTCAGAAACTAATAAAATTATGCATACGAGAGAATTCGTCCTGGTTTTGATAGCCCATCAATTTAAAAAGGTTATAAAATGTATTTATCAACTTATATGATGGTGCTAAGTTGTACTAGCTCATAGCATGTTACATATTGGACATTTTTAAGAATAACACTCGCTACGAAAAGAGGTGAAATTTACAGAGATGATGGATTACCGATATCTAAAAATATGAACGGAATCAAGATCGATAGTTTTAAAAAGGGATTTAAACTACTGAATAAAATAAAATTATGAATAACAATAGAAACCACCCAGGCAACGATGAAGCATCTCAATACCACTGTTCACATCATCTCGCAACTTGAAACATTATCATAAAACCGAGCGGCCCTCCCAATATTTTATGCAATGTGGTCACTAATATTTAGTAGGCACATATTTGTGTTACCCACAGATGAGGTCACTTTTGAAATCCATTCTTGTACTACAACGTAGCACTAAAAACTTTAGAGTTATATATGTGTGTGAGTACACACACACACACACACACACACACACACACACACACACACACACACACATATATATATATATATATACATATATATATACACACATATATATATATACACACATATGTATATATATATG
>NC_068988.1:7866388-7867217 GCF_001194135.2 Octopus bimaculoides
ATATATATATATATATGCACACATATATATATATACACATATGTATATGAGGGTGTTTATATATACATACATATATATATTGTTTTATTCTTCTATGCGTTTCAGCCTAAAGGGTGGGACCATGCTGGAGCGTGTGTGCGAGTGTCGCTATGCGTATAAGTGTGTGAGTGTATTTAATTGATGGGCAGACGGAGAGTAGATAAATAGAACTGTATACAGTAGATAGATAGATAGATAGATAGATAGGTAGATAGATAGATAGATAGATAGATAGATAGATAGATACATACATACATACATACATACATACATACAAGAACAACTATCGTTAATTGGAGAAAATCTGTAAACCTGCTGACAGGACTTAAATCCTGCTGCAACACGTGACAGATTACACTGAATTGAGCTTATTTATGTCTCGTTCACCAAAGAAGCAACGTAAAAGTCGAAGAAAGAGAAATTGGGAGGCGAAGTCAGAGAAGAGGAAAACGAAAAAGGAGCAGAAGGAATTTAACGTCAACAGAACAGATGGCTTTCGCTAGATTGATAGTAAGTGATATTGACATATCTGTATTCCTGGGAAATAAATAGGGAAAATGTCATTCTGCTGTTAAATCAGCTGCTTAGAGTGACAGAAATTTGTTCAATGTCGAAGAACAATGGCAGAGAGGTGTTGAGTATGTATGTATGTCATTGTTCAGTTTTATTTTAAGATTTCTTGCCAATAGAAAAAGAACCGGTTTCTAACCTAGATCCAAGGCTCCTTCATTGGAATTTCAACATCAACAACAGGGTATGTATGTATGTATGTATGTATGTATGTATGTGG
>NC_068988.1:7867382-7869882 GCF_001194135.2 Octopus bimaculoides
GAGTGTTTATTGAGCGAAAACACCTAAAGCTCCAAGAGGCTCCGGCAGGGGATGGTGGCGAACCCTGCTGTGTTCTTTCACCACAACTTTGTCTCACACTTACTTTCTGTTTCTGTTGTGCCTGTAATTCAAAGGGTCAGCCTTGTCACACTGTGTCACGCTGAATATCCCCGAGAACTACGGTAGGGGTACACGTATCTGTGGAGAGCTCAGCCACTTGCACGTTAATTTCACGAGCAGGCTGTTCCGTTGATCGGATCAACTGGAACCCTTGACGTCGTAAGCGACGGAGTGCCAACATAACATGTATGTATGTATGTATGTATGTATGTATGTATGTATGTATTATGTATGTGCAGATTTGTATGTTTTATGTATGTATGTATTCTCAGGTACATCGTTGCCTATCTAGAAGTGTGCTCAAACTAGTGTGCTAAAACAATATTGTTGTCATGATATCAAAAGGGGCTGATAGCTGATTGCTATTTATCTCAGATACCAGGAAATCCCAAAATGGAAGCAATTCAAAAACTAGTGCTCATGGGAAATGCTCATAGCCTACGAAAAATATTTTAATCTGTAAACATTGTCAAAACTACTTTTAAATGTATAGCAAACACTTTTTATTGTTATCTTAATATCACACCAACAGCTTATTACCAATTACTTTTAAAACAAACTTTTAATTTTCTGATGTTTTGACAGACATTCTCTAGAACAATACTCTGTGCGAAACCAAAAATATGACACCTTAATCACAACACCAACTTGAACTTCTAAGGATAAATAACTAATTTTTCTCTGCTATTCTTACAGATTACTGCGTTTAAATTTTACTTTCAGACACGCACGCATGCACACACACGCGCGCGCGCGCGCGCACGCACGCACATGCACACACACATATATACACACATGCACACATACACATAGACACACACATACATATACACACATATACATACACACACATACACACACACATACACACACACATACACACATATAGACACACACACATATACATACACACACGCATACACACACGCATACACACACAGACATGCACACACACATATATTTGAGTCTGTTCCCCAAAACCTGAGAAACCAGTCCTGATTCTTTTACGTTCCAGTAAAAAAAAAAGAAAAAATCCGATAGAATGAATTCCAGATGTTTTTAAAGAAGTACTGGGGCCGAATTATTTTCCACTAAATCATTCAATGTGGTGCCCCAGCATGGCCGTAGTCTAATGGCTGAAGCAAAGAAAAGAATAAAACAAATTAAAATGTGTTCTAAGAGGGAAGAAGCCCCGTAGGTAACCAAAAACAGTTTGGAACAAAAATATTCCTGAATATAAATTCATGCCACAGTAACGCAAGTTGTTTTTCCAGGAACACGATGACCTTGTAAAAATTCTAGCCATTTTTTTCAGCAACCGGAACTGCATAACGGAAGTATTGAATTTATCTAAATTTATATATATCTTAAATAACTAGCATCATTCAAGTAATGCCATATTCCTTTCTACTCTAGTTACAAGGCCCGAAATTTCTTTTTGGAGGGGGAGAGCAGTCGATTAGATGGACCCAAGTACGTAATTGGCACTTAATTTATCGACCCCGAAAGGATGAAAGGATGAAAGGCCTGCTTGCCGCCTTTCAAGTAATCTTTTCTTATTTCTTTATTGCCCACAAGGGGCTAAACATACAGGGGACAAACAAGGACAGACAAAGGGATTAAGTCGATTACACCGACCCCAGTGCGTAACTGGTACTTAATTCATCGACCCCGAAAGGAAGAAAGGCAAAGTCGACCTCGGCGGAATCTGAACTCAGAATGTAACGGCAGACGAAATACTGCTAAGCATTTCGCCCGACATACTAATGTTGCTGCCAGCTAGCCGCCTTTTTTTTTCTTTGTGCTTACAGCACCTAGGTTTCCCAAGCGGTCACCCATCTAAGTACTAACTAGGCTCGATGTTGCTTAACTTCGGTGATCAGACGAGAACCAATGCTTTCAACGTGATATGGCCGTAAGCCATATCAAGTAATATTTTCTACTCTGGGGCACAAGACCCGAAATTTTTTGATAAGGGGGCCAGGCTATTAGATCAACTGGTACGCAACTGGTACTTAATATATCGACCCAGAAAGGATGAAAAGCAAAGTCGATTTCGCCGGAATTTGAACTTAGATCTTAAAGACAGACGAAATACCGCTAAGCATTTCACCCGACGTGCTAACGTTTCTGCCAGCTCACCGCCCTTCAAGTAATGGCATATTGAAAATGAATGAAACCTATTATAATAATTATTATGTAGTTCACTGCCTAGAATCGAACACGGAATCGAACACTGCCAAGAATCGAACACTGCCAAGAATCGAACACTTGTTTCTGAAATCGGCTATTATTTTTGGAACAACCTAATACTTTTATGCGACACACCAGCGATCTCGCTATCTTGTGGCAACTGTAAATAGATACCCATATCATGCTG
>NC_068988.1:7878913-7880087 GCF_001194135.2 Octopus bimaculoides
ATATACATATAAATATATATGTGTATATACGTTTATATATATATGTGTGTGTATATTGTGTGTGTGTATGTGCGTAAATTTCTTGTATTTGCTTCTCAAGACTCTTGGTATAAAATCGTATTTAGCAACTTACAATGTGGTATCAAGAAGTTCACGGACTAGTTCTGCAGCGCGCCAACAGATGGCAGCGCAGGGTTGTGTGAAAATGAGACTTAGTAGTGGCTCCATGAGGCAGTGTGCTGAGTGACATCGCTGTGTTTACTTACGACGAGGCAATGGTTCGTACACAATATTTCGAGTGGTACGTGGACTCTTCATACCACCACACTAATAACACACATAAATAATCAAAAACTATACTGCAGATGCTAATTGCTCTTTAAATACCATCCATTTTAACGCCACGGGTAAACTAGTAAGTGTGTGTGTGTGTGTGTGTGTGTGTGTGTGTGTGTGTGTGTGTGTGTGTCATATATGTATGTATGTATGTATGTACGTGTGTGTGTGTATGTATATACATGTAGTTGAAATTTACAAAAAAAAAAGACGAAGACAGGTGTATGAACAACAATCAGGTGTAATAGTTTGACGGAAGGGAAAGTGAGAAATTCTTTTGCGCTTTGAGCCTACGCTCTTCAACAGAAAGGAACAAAGGAAAATAAACAGAGAGAAAATAAAAAAGAATTGTGAGTAATTAAGAATACTAACAGGCAGTACCAGCATGCTAAAAATAGCAGTCAAAATGACCAAACCACAAATTTTCACTTAAACAGAAAGGTGGAGGCTAGCAAATAAACAAAATCCCGCCGTATATATGTATACATATATGTATTTGGGTGTGTTTACGCTCCCGTACCTTAGCGGTTCGGCAAAAGAGACCGATAGAATAAGTACTAGACTTACAAACAATAAGTCCTGGGGTCGATTTGCTCGACTAAAGGCAGTGCTCCAGCATAGCCGCAGTCAAATGACTGAAACAAGTAAAAGAGTAAAAAGAGTATATATATATATACATACACACACACATATATGCATATATGGGTACAGGACGTCACCAACAGTAAACAACATGAAATACGAAAACAAATGAGTTCAATACGCAAACAATGAGAGAAACAAATGGAAAACAGGATAAGTATATATATACACACACACACACACACACACACACACA
>NC_068988.1:7880561-7881553 GCF_001194135.2 Octopus bimaculoides
ACATATATATATACATATATATATATATATGTATATATATATATGTATGTAGGTATATATATATGTGTGTATATATATATATATATATAAAAGCTTACACCTTTTATGTTCTTATAAATTACTTTGGATACTAAGAGATAATCCTACTTGTGTATTCTGGAAAGCATCTGGTTCTTCGCTATTTTACTTTCGTTTCTATCATTATTTTTTTTTTATATTTATATTCTCGTTTATGCTTAGAAGAGAAATAAGCAAAATCTGCTTTACCTATTGCACCCACTCTTTATCCGTTTCCTCCTCCCGTCCCTCATATAAACCCGATGCTTTCTATGCAGTTTACGTTTGGAAAATAGCAAAAATATAACACGTAAGCTCTGGATTATCGCCAGTATCTGTTGTAAATGAATTCTCAACATGGCGCAGCAACAACAACAACAACAACAACAACAACAACAACAACAACAACAACAACAACAGATGCAGCAGCAGCAGCAGCAGAGAACAACAACAGCAGCAACTGCAGCAGCAGCAATAACAGCAGTGCTCTCGATTGTTTCTTGAGTAGGCAAAGTGCTTGAAATTTTGTGAGTGTGGGGTTACTGGATAACATGGAGCCCTCACCACCACCTCTACCATTTCACTAGTATCTGCCTGGTACTTTACTTTATCGACCCCGATGCAATGAAAGCCATACTTGACCTTCAGAAAGTAAACATTCGTCCGGCATAGTTGACCTTCAGAACATAAAGTTTTGTCCGGCGTAGTTGACCTTCAGAACGTAAAAATTTGTCCGGCTTTCTCATTCTGAGAGTTTACTGCCGCCATAATAATAATAATAATAATAATAATAATAATAATAATAATAATAATAATGAAAACCAGTTGAGCATGTCCCTTGTTAGCTGACGATATGTGCATCTCGGATCACGAACAGAAGTAGTGGGGGAGCATCATAGCCATGTGTTGAGAGGAATTATTTGGGGTTTTGATAA
>NC_068988.1:7884726-7886118 GCF_001194135.2 Octopus bimaculoides
TTGCCGAACCGCTAAGTTACGGGGACGTAAACACACCACCATCAAGCGATGGTGGGGAGACAAATACAGACACACAAACATATACACACACATACATATATACGACAGGCTTCTTTCAGTTTCCGTCTACCAAATCCACTCATGGTTTCTGGGTGTGAGACAATCACTGGTTGTTGATGAAAGCTTTCTTCACTTGCAAACACTATATATTCTTTAAGCGACACACAGTTGCTGATCTCGTATAGAGAAAAACAATTTGTTTTTAAATTTCTTTGCGAGAGATATACAATAACAGTACAAAATACTAAAACAATTAATTCGAAGGGTCATCTGTTGTTCTTCATCTGGGATCAATGGTGCCCTACCAATAAAATCTTGATCCGGATTTTTAACTAAACGGCCAATGTCCATGCTGTTTGACGACAGCCAAAGATGTATATTTTTATCAATTTCTGAAGTATTTAAGGCTACCCTGAAATCAAATTCTATAATTCTCATAAACATGAGTTTTCAATTTCAGTTAATTCCACAATCCTCGAAGCAGCTTTAATTTTTGTGCTTAGATACGTTGTCAAAGAAATGTTTCCAAACTGACTTTAATTCTTTTTTAGTAGGTATATACGATATCTAATTCTACATTTTACCGTAAAAATAGAAATTTACTCACATCTCCGTTTAATCCACATTGCTGATTAAGAATCAGTCTTTTAAAAAACATTTTGTTCACAAGCAAACAATGAAAATTTTCAGATTTTTTTTTTTTTTGGCTCTGTTGAACGGTATCTTAGAACTTTTGCGGCTGCGTATTTCCCATATTAAAATAATCGAAAGAAATGCAATTTTTCCTTCATTCATTCCAAATTTTTCAAGTTGGAAAATTAAGACATTTAAATAAGAAGCTCTTGAAGAAAATGTCTAGTAAGTTGTTAATATGTACGACATAATACTTATAGTGATTGCCCGTTCGTGCCCCACATTAGCTCACTCTCTCCACGTTACCTGAACAGGTGCACTGTGTATCACGCGTCAGGTGTGGAAGTGATCGCAGGGCAATGACAGATGAAGTGTTTTGCTCAAGAACACAACGCACCACTCGGTCTACGAATTGAAATCACGATTGCTAGATCATGAATGCAGTACCCTATGAACTAGACCATGCGCACCCACCTATATGTGCGTGTGTGTGTGTGTGTGTCTGTGTCTGTGTCTGTGTGTATGAGCGTATCTGTGTGTGTGTATCTATCTATCTATCTATCTATCTATCTATCTATCTATCTCTATCTATCGATCTATCTATCTATTTATCTATCTATCTAGCTATCTATCTGTCTGTCTGTCTGTCTATCTATCTATATCTACCTTTCTCTCTCTCACTCTCTCTCTCTCTCTCTC
>NC_068988.1:7888628-7891639 GCF_001194135.2 Octopus bimaculoides
AGTATAGATGTGTTGTTTATCAATGTTTTCCTATATTGTTTTACGCATAGCATTGCCATTAATCCTTATTGTAATTGCTTGTTACATCGGTGACAAGGTATCACTGACAAGGTGTCTGAGTAGCCCATGTGACAGTTAGAGTCGTAGAGTTTGCAACCTCCACTATCGCAATCAAATTTAGTTTTAACTCCATCATTAATCGCATATTTTTGTGGAAATTTCTATATTGTACAGTTATATTGTTAATAAATGTTTTTCTATCTTGTTTTGTCTGTCTTTGTGCTACGTAGAGCAACGCTATTAAAACCTTTTAAACAAATTTAAATGCTTATACAACCAGCGAGAATATATTGTATTTGTGTAGTCAATATAATAGTTGAAGTCGTGAAGATCACGACTTCCAAAATCACAATCAAATTTATGAATCTGGTAAATCACATTAGTCATTACTAACTTGTTAACTCGTTTACATACTTGTGGTTTGTTATTTTTAACAAGATTTTTAAAACTCTAATGTTTGAACTGTATTTGATGCGAGTTTCTTTATGGCTGGGCACAGTACACTTTGTGTTCTGCTTCACAACAATTTTTAAATAATGTGTTTGTTCTATAGTCAGTGTAAATGTAACTTGTGTCATACATTTTATGTGTAGTTTGTTAAATTTTAATAGATGCAGCTATTTCATTGTATTTATTGTTCTATGGCTTCGTTTATTACGCTTCTTAATACACTTGCTGTAAATTCGTATTGTTTTATTCTATACATAATTTTATTAAGTGCTTTGTTTATGTAAGAGAATGTAAATGTTTTTCTAACTTTTTTCTATGTAGATATTTTATCTGAGAGAACGTTCATTGTCTCCATTTAAGTACAGGAATTAATTACTGCCTTTAGTATTGATAGATGTGAAGTATCGGTTGTTTTTTCTTATCTAATGTTTATAGGAATAATGTTATTGTATCGTTAGATGTTCCATTTATACTGTTTAAATTTTATAACAGAATTGTGTTCTAGGTTTTCCGTTAATCTCTCTCTCAACATCTTCCAATATGTCCATTACGACGAGTGTATCATCCACATACTCTATAACAGTTTAAAAGGCAATATTTATCCGCAAAATTATAGTGTAGCTATGGGTTCTCCATTAGGGCCTACTTTTGCGACGCTTTCTTTGATCACAATAGAAAAAAGTCATTCCAGTACATGATCATGTGATATATATCAGATATGGGAATAGATACACTGATCGTAATGGAAATAACGCTAGATGTCGAAATTAAAGGCTGATCTATAAAACAGCTCAATACCAAAGTCTAATATCGATTACCTAAATCTACAGAATGAAACGAACACTAATCAACGACAGGTATCCACGAAAATTATTTGAGCGAACCCAATAACAATAGAAATACAAATACAACACCATAAACAAACACTGGATCTATTAACAAATAAACGAACTACAGATAAAATATTTTATATAAGTCAAATGTATAGTAACAGCGGAATAGAGCAACACATTATAAATATAACTCATGAACCAAGACACAAAATGCGTGGTACTAAATGACAACCAGCTGCTGGTGAGTACGGTTGACGGTATAGTCGAATGCACAAAATTTTTAGGTGGGAGAAATGTATTATTTAGGTAAATGTTATCATAGAATCTATGCATATCAGTGTTTATTGAGCATTGATATGTTTATCTTGATATGAGATAACCATGTCGCGCACATATGGTTGTGATGCATGTACCTGATGTGCCCTTATCAGACAGGTAGTCATGATGGGTATGCTGGACTTCGTATATTTTACCCCAGTGTCACTTTGATGGCATGCACTGCTCTCTCACTCAGTAATAATAATAATAACAACAATAATAACAATAATAACAACAATAATAATAATAATAATAATAATAATAATAATAATAATAATAATAATATTAATAATAATGATAATAATAATAATAATAGCAACAACAACAATAATAATAATAAAAATGATAATAAAAATAATGATAATCATAATAATAATAGCAACAACAATAACAACAATAATAATAATCTTTGCTACTCTAGTCACAAGGCCCGAAATTTTAAGGGACGGGCCAGTAGATTAGGTCAACCCCAGGACGCAACTGGTACTTAGTTTATTGACCCCGAAAGAATGAAAGCCAAATTCGATCTCAGCAGAATTTGAACTCAGAACGTAAAGACATGAAATACCGCTAAGTATTTCACCCGGTGTGCTAACGTTTCTGCTAGCTCGCCGTCTTAACAACAATAGCAACAACAACAATAATAATAATAATAATAATAATACGTTCTGATTTCAGATTCAATCGGTGAAACACCTTGTCATTCACTCTTTCGGAAAATCAGTGATATAAATAAGAACCAATCACGTGTGCAGTCAGTTCCATAGATCTTTTCCCCGCTCGACTGAATTCTTTGCGGTGTTTAACCATGCTTCTTTAATTCCTAAATTCAAATGCAGTCGATGGTCGGCACCTAACTTACCTTTCATCCTTTATGACGTGGATGAAAATACGCACCAGACCCAAACCACGCTAAATCAGAACAAACCGAACCAAACCAGACCACACCAGACCTCACCAGACAGAGTACTGAAAGAAATCAATTTATTCAACTATTACAGAACTTAGTAAGCCCTATGGCCATTGCTATAAAACCGTTATTATCTTCGTTATGGATAGAGCTGCTTTGATTACGACCACACAAAAAAATATACAATAACCTCCAGGGAAATAATATAACTCTAGCCTTTTGATGTTTAACGTTGAAAGGCGTTTTATTATTATTATTATTATTATTATTATTATTATTATTATTATTATTATTATTATTATTATTATCATTATTATTTTTATTATTATTATTATTATTGTTATTATTGTTATTATTATTATTATTATTATCATCATTATTATTATTATTTATTATTGTTATTATTATTATTATTATTATTATTATTATTATTATTATTA
>NC_068988.1:7892430-7895815 GCF_001194135.2 Octopus bimaculoides
GACCGGACAAGGATTCTAGATTATTTTTCCTGTTTTTTTATTTAATACTTGAGAGCGGTCGGGTTCATTTTTAATATTCTCGTTTGTGAGAGCAGTCGAGTTTATTTCAGATATTCTCATTTTAAAAATCATCCCTGGCTCATCGTTGAGAGGACGTTGGTGTTGCTTTAGCGGAGGTTTGCGCTCTCTGAGTGCTCTTGTTATCATTATTATTATCATGACCTTTATGGAGGAGAGCTGACAGAATCCTTAGCACACCGGGTGAAATGCTGAATGGTATTTCGTAGTTTTGCGTTCAAATTCTGCTGAGGTCGACTCTGCCTTTCATCTTTCGGGGTCAATAAGACAAATACCAGTCGGGCACTGAGGCCGATGTATTCAACTTTCAGCCTTCCCTAACATTTCAGGTCCTGTGCTTATTACAGAAAGCATTATAATTATTATTGCTATATTTTATCCAGTGATGATGATGATGATAATAATAATAATAATAATAATTTCTACTATGGGCGCAAGGCCTGTAATTTTGGGGGAGGGGACTAGTCGATTACATCGACCCCAGTGCTTCACTGGTACTTAATTTATTGACTGCGAAAGGATGAAAGGCAAAGTCGACCTCTGTGGAATTTGAACTCAGAACGTAACGACAGACAATATATAACGTGAAGCATTTCGTCCGATGCGCTAACGATTCTGCCAGCTCGCCGACTTAATAATAATAATAATAATAATAATAATAATAATAATAATAATAATAATAATAATAATAATAATAATAATAATAATAATAATGATGATGATGATGATGATGATGATGATGATGATGATGATAATAATAATAATAATGATAATGATAATGACAACGACGACGAAGATAACAAAATAAAACGTTGTTGTCTTATTATATAGTTGTGAACATTTACGAACCTCAAACCTCGTCTGCTTTCTAAACGTAACATTGAACATCGTACAATATCCAGCGACACGAAGAATTCTTTTGAAGAGCATATTTTTCAAACGTTGTCGATTGCCAACGACTCTGATTAAAGCCAAAATCAATAAATAAAATAAAATATATTCTATAAAATAGCAATAGACAAAAAAAGAAGGAAGTTCCACACAATTATACATGAGCTTTTCAATTCGACATCAAATGACAGTAACAGGACTAAACTCTGTCGGTCCTTCTCTCTTTCTTTCTTTCTCTCTATCTTCCTTGCGTTCGTTGTTCTCTCTTTTCTTTTCTTACTTTAGTTTCGTCGGAATTCACCTCTCAAATGGCGTTATTATTTTCTCTCCTTTTAGTCTTCGACTTCTCGCTTCCATTTACTTTTTTCGTTCACGTTAATATATTCATTTATTCCTTCAATCATTTATTTATTTGTCTCTTCTAGTATATTTTGTCTTCATTTCTTTCTTCTCTTGTTTTTAGATGTCGTTCATTGATCCAGTAACTTATTCAATCAGACATTCAGTTATTCATTCATTCTTGATATTTTTCTCTTCTTTCCTTCTTTTATTAATTTTTTTTCTTTATTTTTTATTTTTCATTCCCTTCTTTAGAAGAATGTGGGGGCGTTATCACCTGCATAGCCGTAAACTTAATTGAAGAAATGTCAAGTAGTTTGTTGACGTATAAAAAGAAAGAGTATGGCTGACAAAGTTGATCCTTGGTTCACACTAGGTTTAACAAATAAAGACCCCCTTCAGTCAGGAATGACCATGGAGTTGCACCCAGAAATTCCTTTCCGAAACACAATTCCAGGCAATGTTGTCCATGGAAGACCAGCAGTCGCTCATGCATACCAGCCTCCCGTCTCCATACCATTGATGTTATCCAAGGGAAAGGCAAAGGCCGATACAGTTTGGCACCAGTGACGTCGCAATTCATTTCTACACACCAGTGAACTGGAGCAACGAGAAATAAAGGATTTTGCTTAAGAATACAATGCACAGTCCGGTCCGGGAATCGAACTCGCTACCTCATGATTGTGAGCCGAATTATCTAACCACTAAGTCATGAGCTAAAAAGGGTACTATGATTTGAAGCGATCTTGGAGGTTCTAGTTCGGTCCTGTTTAATTTTAAAAGAAAAGGGCTATGCTATCTTTTTATGTTTAGAGTTTGTTAAGGCGGCGACCTGACAGAATCGTTATCATTCCGGAAAAAGTGTTTAGCGGCATTTCGTCCGTCTTTATGCTCTGAGTTCGGGCTCAGTCCCACCGCGTGGCACCTTGGACATGTGTCTTCTACTATAGCCTCGGAGCGACTAAAGCCTTGTGAGTGGATTTGGTAGACGGAAACAGAAAGAAACCCGTCGTATATATATATATATATATATATATATATATGTGTGTGTGTGTGTGTGTGTGTGTGTATATATATATATATATACACATATTTGTGTGCGTGTGTGAGTATGAGCGTGTATGTGTGTATCTTTGTGCCTGTGTTTATCCCCCACCATCGCCTGGCAATCGGTGTTGGTTTGTTTACATCCCCATAACTTAGCGTTTCAGCAAGAGACCGATAAAATAAGCACCAGACTTTAAAAAACAAACAGTTCTAGGATCGATTCATTCGACTAAAAACTTTTGAAGGCGGTGCTGTAGCATGACCGTAGTCTAATGACTTGAATGAAGTAACACAAAAATAAAAGCTAAAAGATTAAAATGGAATTGACATGCGAAGAAAAAAATGATGCAAATAACGTAATATGGCGACCATCGCTGAGGTGTGATTTGAGGGAGATTTAGTTGTTATTTTCAGATGGTAAGATGACAACTGAATTGTGTTGTATGTTTACCGAAACTTGATATATCTCATAGTAAATAACATTTGGTGGTAGGAACGTTTTCCATAGCTGCGATATTTCTCTATTGTTATTTATGTAAATATAAAGATTTCATACAAATGTGAAACGTGTAAAAAGAAGGTGTAAAGTTGCATAAAACAAGACAAAATATATTTTAAATGACATTTTAAATTTGTATGAGTTTCATCTCTAATTTTTATTCACTGTATATCTTTTGGTAGACTTTAACAAAAATAGTCTTATTTTAAATGCCAAAATGTATATGTAAATAAGCATGGCTGTGAGGTTAACAAGCAAACTTTGCAAGATTGTGGTTTTGCATTCAATCCCACAGCACGGCATGTTGAGTAAGCGTCTTCTGCTATATACTTGGGCCGACCAATTCGAATATATACGAAGGAGTGCCGAAAAGATCCTGACTTTAAAAAGTATCGCGAAAGGCCTGGCTGGAGGCCCAACCTTCCGAGTTCTTTCTTCAGACCGAAGGAAAGCTGCAATACGTTTGTGAATCTGATAGGGGAATAATGTTGAATAATATCATAATTAACTGGTCTTCCTGTATTTTCCTTT
>NC_068988.1:7896455-7899399 GCF_001194135.2 Octopus bimaculoides
CTTTCACTGAAGGCCAGTCTAATAAATTCCTTTTCTTCAATTGATTTTATTGTTTTTTTTTGTTACTGTTTTCTTTTGATCTTGGATTCACCTGGCGTGCCTGTGTGGTAAAAAGCTTGCTTCCCAACAACGTGGTTCCGTGTTCAGTCCCACAGAGTAGTAACTTTGGTAAGTCTCTTCAACTATAGACTCGGGCTAAACAAATCTTTGTGAATGGATTTGGGAGGCAGAAACTGAAAGAAGCCCACCGTACATGTGTGTGTGTGTGTCCACCACCGCATTACAACCGGTGTTGCTGTGTTTACGTTCCCGTAATTAGCAAAAGAGGCGGATAGAATGAGTACCAGGCTTTATAAAAAATATAAGTACCAGAGTTGATTCGTTTGACTAAAATTTTTCAAGGCAGTGGTGCTCCAGCATGGCTGTAATCTAATGACTAGAGCAAATAAAAGATAAAAAATATTAAAAACTATACATATATATGCATGTATGTAAGTCTGCGATTGTCCCCCATCCCAACGCTTGACCACCATCAACGAGATTTCTTGGTGTTCGCCTGTTTAGGGCTTTTTCATAAGGATTGTGTGACCAAAAGAACAAGATATTTTCCCAAGAAGCTTTCATGTTGGAACCGAAGCCATTACTACCAGATTGTCTTTCATCTTTTATTTATTTTAGTCATTGCACTATGGACATACTGGGGCACTGCTTCGAAGGGTTTTAGGCGAACAATTCAACCCCAGGATTTATATCTTGGTACTTATTCTATGAATCTATTTTACCGAATTTTTAAGTTGCTTGGGGACATAAAAAAACCCAGCACCGGTTGTCAAGTGGTGGGAGGATGACAAACATAAAATCAAACAGGCACAAATATATATGTGCATCAGCATGGCCGCAGCTCTAAGCTGAAACTATAAAAAGAAAAATATATATATATATTACGGAGATGTACTTGCATAGCAAGTGACCTGATCTGAGATCGTGTGCTGGAACGAAAACAATTGCAGTGTAGTGTGGAAGGTGTTTATAAACCATTTAAAACACCCAAAACCGTTAGATTCACTTCAACATTTAAATTTAATTTGTCAAAATATTTTCGTTGCTTTGGGAACGCGAACTGTTCACTGACAAAATTCCATGCTGCACGGTATTTTGTCAGTGAACAGGTCACGGTCTCAAAGCGACGAAAATATTTTGGTAAATTAAATTTAAATGTTGAAGTGAATCTAACGCTTTTTTTTTTTTGCGTTTTAAATGGCTTATAAACACCTTCCACGCTGCAATTGTTTATATATATATATATATATATATATATATTATCTTGTGATGGAAAATCACATATCTTGTAAATACAGTAACCCAGGGTTTCCTGGTCGAAATAGTAATCTATTCCGCCATTTATTATGCTCAAAATGACTGTTTGTCAGTTGTCTTTTAAGCAGACGATAGTTAAACAAGAGACGCTTGAAAAACGGAGACACGATGAAAAACACAAGGGAGATAACCAATGTCAGAATAAATCGATGTGAGGCAGACGTAAACCAGATGTTAACGGTTTACTATACAGTAATCCTTTGCCATATCGTATTCACCTATTGCGGTTCACCTATTTCAGTTTATCATTTATGCTTACGTCGATTCCTCCGTGGTGTTGCTGTGCATTTATATTTAAATAAATATATACAAATTATAAGTATAATAAAAAAATATACAGTACTGTTTCTACTTCACGGATTTTCACCTATCGCGGGGTGGGATTTGGAACGTAACACACGCGATAGTCAAGCGGTTACTGTATATTTATACGGCGGATTTCCACACACTTTCCGTCGACCAAATTTACTTACGAAGCATTGTCCGACCAGGGTGTATAGTAAACGATATTTGCCCATCGTACTGCACAGTGGAATTGAACCCGAAACCACGAGGTTGCATGGCTAGCTTCTTTACCTCACAACCTGTCTACGAAGACCATTTTTACAAAGCCATGAGGCCGCACTTGCACCCATTCTCAAATCACTGTAGAACCACCTGAAGGCAGCAAGCTGGCCGAATCGTTACCACGACGGGAGAAATGCTTAGCGGTATTTCGTCTGTCTTTACGTTCTGAGTTCAAATAAATTAAGTACCAGTTGAGTACTGGGTCGATGTAATCGACTTAATCCGTTCGTCTGTTCTTGTTTGTTCCCTCTATGTTTAGCCCCTTGTGGGCAATAACGAAATAGGTATTTCGACTGTCTTTACGTTCTGAGTTCAAATTCCGCCGAGGTCGACTTTGCCTTTCATCCTTTCGGGGTCGACAAATTAAGTATCACTTCCGTACTGGAGTCGATCTAATTGACTGGCACTTCTCCAAAGGTTTCGGGCCTTGTGCCCAGAGTAGAGAAGAATCTAGAACCACCTGCTAAACACGTAAAAGACTCCGTGTACACATGATGTGTTTATATGTTCGTGTACGTCCATTGTATATGTTGTATGTGATTGTAACTGTTGTACGTATTCTTCACACGCATATGAAATGTTTTTATAATATTTGTTTTATCATTTTATTTCCTTTCTTTTAATTTCTGTTTCTGTTGCTGTGTACATTTATATTGGCAAAACATTTATGTAGGCGGCTAAAAGAAATGTGTTTTGTCATGGAATAATATAATATACGTGGACGAAATTTACGATAATGTAAAATAATATGTTGGAATAGCTTCTCATAAAAGACAGAGATATTCATACACAGGAATATTGACTCACACATACATATACACAGACACAGACACGTAACACTCTTACATACATACGTATGTGCGCGTGTCTGTCTGTCTCTGTCTGTCTGTCTATCGCCCTATCTATCTATCTATCTATCTACCTCTATCTCTCTCTCTCTCTCTCTCTCTCTCTCTATCTATCTATCTCTCTCCCTCTCTCTCTCTCTCTCTCTCTCTCT
>NC_068988.1:7901010-7905505 GCF_001194135.2 Octopus bimaculoides
ATATATATATATATATATATATACACACAAACATACGCTTATACAAATATAAGTGGATTTCTGTAGGGCAAAGTTTTATTCAAAGTTTTCCACTTAATGAGATAAACGAGTAACAATAGACAATAAAAGAAAAAAGAAAATGAAAACAAAAATAAAAGCAGAAGAAATATAAAACAAAAAAAGCGATGGAAGAAAATGAGACGCAAAATTCAATAACAAAGCAACGAAAATATTCCTCGAGAAATTGTTTCATAACAAACAATGCTATGTTTTCTACTTCATGATGGAAACAAAAAGAGCTTAAAGCGGATGTTGAAACGAACATAATCTAGCGTTGGAAACATGGTATTTGAAACAGATGAATCTAATTATGCTATCCATATAATATATACATGCATGAATACATTTCTACATCAATACATACGAGCACAATGTGAACATAGATGCATACATATTATATGATACGTTGATAATATTTGGAATGGGTTCTTTATGATAGGCCTCTGATATTAAATAAATATCACATTTACAGTGAACACATTCGTTAATCTTCTAGGATTTCTCCGTTGGCTCTGTTGAGCTCTTCCGTTACCTCTTTACAATCTACCATGCTGCAGTCCTATGGCTCCGCCGTATCCCTGGCACTCGTTCAGTCACGGGTGCTATGTCTTGTGCACGGGTACTGCTCGTAACTATGCAGGTTACAGTCGTCACTCCATGAGGTATTTTCAAAATACCCACGCTCTATCAAGAGAGTAATCGCCGCGCATTCATAGAAGTGGCGTCCATGTTTGTGCAATCAGCTAATAAAATATTCACCATGACGCAAGCTCCCATTTCAAATTCATTATAATGGAATTGGATGGAGACAGAGAGTTCATGGAAATCCACGAAAACAGCGAAAAGCAAGTTAGAATCACCAGTTCTCTAATCCCACCAGATTTTATGTGTATATAACGGATTTAACGAATCGGTTGCTTGTGTCTTTTATGTGGACATCTTGGTTTTGATAGTAAAAAATGTTGAAAACTTATGGTAACAACTTAGTAGTTCCATTATTATGAATCTACTAGATTTGTGTGTATATTGACAGATTGGATACTCGTTTCTTTGGGATTGGTCAAGGAGTGTAGATACGTCTGATGAGACACCAATAATTATCAAAATCGATTTAGGCTGTTCATTTTTGTCTACCGAAAGAGAAATAGTTAAATTCAACGTTTTAGTATGTATACTTTGTAGGTCTACACACATGTATACACTCACTCTCACACACACATGCACGTAGATTATTTTAAATGAATGAATATTATATCGCAGCTCGATTTTCAGGCCGCGGAGATCTTCAGGCAAGAACTGTCATTATTTACATTATTTACATTTGACAGAAAGATACGTTCAGAGATTGGGACTCCAATGGAAGATCATTTATCATGAAAGAAGAATGATAATTGGTTGAGAATGATTGAGTGAAGAGATCCAATGTAACTTGAGGTAACGAAAATGATTGGCTGCATATCAAGAATAATTCGTTTGAAAACTTCTAACATTGAGTTCCTCAATTATCAACTTTACTGTACCGGGATTCCCAAACAGAGGTCCTTCCAAGCACCCATTATCACCGCTCAACGTCCAATGTGAATAGTATTAGATCATTTGAGTCACGTGACTGTATTCCAGTAAAAGAAAGTATGTACTAATCAATCACTGAAAGAGAGATTTAGCAGAAATAGTAGATCTGCCGAACCCCGGCTTCAAAGAGCGAAGAATGACACTACTCCAGCTTGAATTCAATGCGTTTTTCGCATCGAGATTAAAACCGCTTTAAGTACATCAGAATGAAGTGTCTTGAAAGTCTCAGGGGTGTGAATGACTAATTTACACCTTAGTTCCATATTAGCTCAAATTGAACAGGTGCTAATTAAGAAAAAGGCAACAGAAGACCGTCGACAGATTCGTTTTAAGCATGAGGAGCCTCAGAATACACCCAACCACTAATGGAATGTAGATTACTATTAATGTTAAGGCGATTGGGCAGATTAGCCCTAAAACCCAGTGGCTATATACAAGATAGAATACACAGGGAAGAAACCAAATTTACAAACCATATGAGATATTCCAAAAGCTCGAAGACTGAATCACCGGTGAATGAGAGATTCTATTCTTAAAATTTTGTGAATGGGGTGGTTCAGACAATAAATTCTAGGGCCAGTAGCGAAAATGTGATCACCTTCATATCAACTGGAATAAAAGAGGATCTAAAATAACAGGGTGGTATGGTTCCGTGGAAAATACAATGAGAAGGAAACAGTTTGTGGAACCCTGCCTTATTGACGATTTTTCATTTCATGTACACATAACTTTCTTTTCTTGAGTTCAACGACTCATGAAACAGGTGGATCGGTTTCCATGGCGTACAACTGACAGAGTTTCCAACGATACTCCTGAACGGGACACAGATCCGTTGCGGGGTTCAAAGACAGCAATTTTGAGGTAAAAGGGGACAAGTCGATTACACTAGCGACCCCAGTACTTGACTGATACTGTATTACATCGACTAGAAAAGAATAAAATGCAATGATGACCTCGGCAGGATTTGAACGCAGAACGTAAAGAGTCGAAAAAATGCCTTTAAGCATTTTGTCCGACGCACTAACGATACTGCCAACTCGCTGCTTCATATTTAGTATTATGCTAGTTAGCTTGTCATAAGCATTTAATTCCATCACCTCTCTATAATAGTGCCTTTTATTTTAATTTTCCTCTTTACCCCACGCTAAACCCAAGCTGGGGCACCACCTTATTTGCAACAGGTACTTATAATTAGATTGGCGGAATATCATTACTTGTCTGTTTCGAGAAATGAAATAAAAACTTAGATTCTAATTTAGAATTTACATGATAAGAAACTTTTCGAAGCAAAGTCAGTTGAGAAGGAACACAGGAACAGGTCCCCCGACGAGAATTCAATCCCGCATAAAACCTGTTGCTTCTTTCTGCCTCAAATTGGTTAATACACTGGAAGAATCCCTACATCACCGAACCAAATGTCTTGTAATTAGGTACTGCTCTTTACATTCTCAGTTCAAATAACACACGAGGTTAATTTTACCATTCATTCTCAGTAAGATACTGAGGGTAACTGATTAAATAAGTCCTATTTTCCCACTAAAGTACCATAAGAATTAGAGGCTTTGTACCAGCGTTAGATTTGCGTTTAAGAAGCTCGCTTTGCAGCCACGAGATTTCAGGTTCAATCACACTAAGCGGCACATGGGGCAAATGTCATCAACTATAGCTCCAGTCCAACCAATACCTTGTGAGTAAGTTTAGTAGACGAAAACTGTGTGGAATCCCATTATACACACGCACATATATACATGTGTGTGCGTGTGTGTGTGTGTGTGTGTGTGTGTGTGTGTGTGCGTGCGTGAGCGAGGGCATGCGTACGTGCGTTGAAAGAGATACGGCTTAATGATTATAACGTCCAAGAATCTTTCTAAAGTTCAAATTGCACTTGGAAAGAACAGCATTTCAAGACGTCAAAGAAATCCAGGAAAATGCAACGAAGCAGCTGCTCGCTATCCCCCCACCCCACCCCTAAATCCAGGAAATCCAGGAATTCTTCTATCAGTGGAAACGACGCTGGATAAAGTGTGTGGTGACTTCAAAAGGGAATGACATCGAAGGAGATTCAATACCGAATGCATATGTATTATAGCTTTCATTTTATGGCACCAGTCCTCAAAACTGCTTTCTGATAAGGCCTCGGGAAAACGTTTTTGATCAGAGCTCGTGTAACAGGCTCTCTTTTAACATTGTTCAGTAACAATAGTAAAAGCGTTTTAGTAATAAATACGAAAACTTACAGCCAAATGTGTTTATGTTCACTGGTTTCTTTCCTTGGATCGCGGTATTATAGGGCACCGCCTTCATAGCTTTTATAATCGATTATATCCATTGCTGAGCAATCGATAGATGATGGTAGATAAGTGGTTCGAGTTCCGTATAGTGGGTCTTGTTTTTCTTTGTATTATTGTTTTCTTTGTTTTGGTTTTCAGCTGAAGTTTGGTGCTTTTAATGCCAAATATCATAATTATCTATGTCTCTCAAGAACTCATTCTATTTTATTTATTTATCCTATTATTAACTGTCATATACTCATATATATGTGTGTGTATGTATACATACACCTATATATACATACGCAAATATACACACACATATGTATTACTCATATATGTATATACATACATGCATATATGTATATATATATATATATATCATATATATATAAATATATATACATATATATGTATGTATGTATATATTACATTATATTATATTATATATTGTACATATATATATATATATATATATATATATATATATACACATAGAGAGAGAGAGAGATAGATAGACACATAAATATACACAAAGAAGCATACACACACATACATACATATATATATATATGTATATTCGTATATATATA
>NC_068988.1:7905789-7906610 GCF_001194135.2 Octopus bimaculoides
TATGTATGTGTGTGTGCAAATGTGTGTATATATAATATATATATATATATTTATACATATATACACATACATATATATATTTATATCATATTTATATATATATACACATACATACACACTTACACACATATGTACATTTACATATATATATATATATACACACATACACACACACACATCCCGTTCTGTATCTCTAGTTTTGTAAATAACGATTATTTCATAAATCATGAAATTTCATGTTTGCATAGAAGAGAAAATTTATGCCAGAGATTCTGACTTTTGGTTCGAATATCGAAGCTCATCATGGCATATATTTTGCTTCACTTCATGGAACAGTTCCAAAATGCGCCCATGACGTTTGCTTCGCAAACACGTGGTTTCGAGTTCAATCTCATTGCACGGGTAAGTTTCTCCTAGTATCTCAATCTCATTGGGTAAGTTTCTCCTAGTATCTCAATCTCATTGGGTAAGTTTCTCCTAGTATCTCAATCTCATTGGTTAAGTTTCTCCTAGTATAGCCACGATCCTACCAATCAACAATGCATTTTGAGTGACGTTCATAGATGAAAGCTGTGTGAAATCCCCTAATTTTTTGTTTATTTTTATGCATCTTGACCATACTGTACTGATGATCAGAACTTACAAATTGTTGTAATAACTGTGAAATCGATTCGATATAGAGTTCAGCCTGTTTTTAAGAACCTATTTTGGAGAGTTGCATTTTCCTCGCGCTCGGTTAAAAATGTGTTTATTATGGTAGTTTAGCGTGAGGCATTATTGTATAATAATGCCCTTATATATATATACATACATACATACAT
>NC_068988.1:7906989-7908252 GCF_001194135.2 Octopus bimaculoides
TATATATATATATATATATATATATATATAGATATATATACATACATACATACATACATACATGCATGCATGCATGCATACATAGATACGTACATGTATACATAATATATATACATATACATATATATATACTATCCTTAATAATAATAATAATAATAATAATAATAATAATAATAATAATAATAATAATAATAATAATAATAATAATAAATAACGTAATAGGGGAGACAAGAGTAAAAGAGACAGTAAAAAAGGAACGAGGTGTTAGGGTGAGGGTTAGGCTTCTTTTACTGCCTCATAAATATCGTAAATTATACAATAAATATATATCTAGAAAGATATATTTATTTATCATGGAGGGAGAAAGTAAAAAGGGGAAAACGTGTAAGGTATTGTGGTCATAAAACTGACCGAAAAAGCGAGGAAAACGAGGGAAAAGCAAAGGGGATAACTAGAGAGAGATAGAAGCAGAAAGAAAAAAGTGTCTGTGAGGGGAAAGGCGTGAGACACCAGAGATATATTATAGATTTAAAAGAGAAGGGTATGGAGAACGTGTCTGTTGCAGAAGTTGGGGTCGTAAAGTTGGGAATTACATTGTGAGGTTATATATTGCGCATAGAGAAATGGGGTCTTCGCCTCCTACACTTCGTTTCTCTCTCTTGTTCTGTATACATCGTAAATTAACCTTGTATGGCATCCATATTTGGACGTGAGTATACCTAAGTTTTATGAGAAGATGCACGATAAAATTTGAGGAAATTATGAAGACGGAAGCCTTCTAGAGGGTGCTAGTGTTTCTATGTTTTATGAGAAAATGTGTGACGGATGTGCGAAAATTATGAATACCGCGCTTTCAAGACGTTTAAAAAATTAGTGTAGTTTTTCTATAGCCCTCAATCATACGTGGGTTCCATCGAAGGAAGTGCAAAAGAGGGCATAACTTTATTTAATCGACTCATATAGGTCTTTCAAATTGCTCGTGTTTGTAGGTGCGGCAATGAACCTCCATCACAAAGTGAGCCGGTTACATCTAATACTGCCTCTCGAAGTTAGAATTCTGTATGACGAGCAATGTAAAGATAGAACTTACCATTACATAGATAGATAGATAGATAGATAGATAGATAAATAGATAGATAGATAGATAGATAGATAGATAGATAGATAGATAGATAGACAGGTAGATGGATAGATAGATAGATAGATAGATAGATAGATAGATAGATAGATAGAAATGTATATCTATCTATATATCTATCTGAC
>NC_068988.1:7909170-7910751 GCF_001194135.2 Octopus bimaculoides
AACTTTTTAATTATGGGTGTATAAGAAAAATTAATTTCATATTCATAATTAGTATACAAAACTTAATCCATATACCAAATTTGAAAACAAGATCCGAACCCGAAACCTGGCGCTTCCAAAGCGAACTTCTTAAACTGCAGAACCACAACCACGCCTCCATGGGCGCACGCACGCGCACGCACGCGCACGCACGCACGCGCACGCACGCACACACACGCACACACACACACACACACACACACGCACACACACAAATCTCAGCTTATCAGCGTTTTAAAATCTGGAGGCGAAGAAACGTCCATAATGCCCGCTCACGTAGCGACGCCTAATCCGTCCAGTCACCTTTATTACACATCACCAACCAACTCACCAGCCAGCCAGCCAGCCAACCCGGCGATCAACCGCTTAACCAATCACCCAGACAGCCGGCAAATCTATTGATTATTCAACCAATCAAAAACGATCATTTCCAACTTATGTAAAGTAAGCTCTCTATTAGGTGGCTGTTAATATATATCTCGCTCTAATCCTTTATTATTTTGCTGTTCAATTGTTTTGTTTTGTTTTTGTTAGCGAATTTCTTTCTTGTATAGAAAATAGTTATAGTTGTGATGCGTATGTATGTGTGTCCGTCTGTCTGTCTATTTGTATGTATGTATGTATGTATGAATGTAATACAAATAATATATGAGTATATGCATATATACGTACATGTATGTACATACCTACATATACAGGTATATATAGATGCATATCTGGGTACAGGACGTTGCAAAAACGTGGACAAAATGAGAAAGAGAGTACGGAAAACACACAGGCCACATAGAGAACATTTTCTTCATCAGCTGCCACCATTCTAAAACTAAGCGTTTCGAAGAGTTAGGGCAGGACGCATTGTTAGAATGGCTCTTCCCACGGACCACAAATTAAATTTGTACCATGGAGGAATGTAATGGCGGACAGAAAACAAAACAGGAAAACGAAACAGTGGAAATAAACAAGAAATGCTATACGGCCAGACGTGAAAAAATATGTGTATACTGAACGCTGTGAAGCAACGAACTGGAAGGAAGAGGGTGGAGGAATGTCCGTGCGAGCTTGGCGATGGCCAAGGTATAAAAGGAAGTAGTAGCCGGACACATGTGACCAGCGGGGGGTAAGGAGAAAGATGGTAGAGGGAGAAAAAGGGGATGTATATATCTATGTATGTATGTCAGGTCGCTCTTGGGCGCATGTAACCTAGTACAGCCTGTCGCATGGTCGGGCGGTCGACAACTAAACTGGCAACCCCATCAAAATTGTTTGGAGAGGAAGCTGATAGATATGGACACACTGCAGGACGGAAAATAAAACCTGTCAAATAGCGGAAGATCCCGTGAGCAGTCAACGCCCATCCAACAAACAATATGTGTACATGTGTGTGTGTGTGTGTGTGTGTATGCATGCATGTATGTATGTATGTATGTGTGTATGTATGTATGCATGTATGTGTGTGTATGTATGTATGTATGTATGTATGTATGTGTGTATGTATGTATGTATGCATGTATGTGTGTGTATGTATGTATGTATGTATGCATG
>NC_068988.1:7911573-7917175 GCF_001194135.2 Octopus bimaculoides
GTGGTACTGGTGGGGGTATTGGTGATGGTATTGATGGTGGTTGTGGTTGTGGTTGTGGTGGTGATGGTGGTGGTATTATTGGTGGTGGTAGTGGTTGTGTTTGTGGTTGTGGTTGTGGTGGTGGTGGTGGTGGTGGTGGTGGTTGTGTTGGTGGTGGTAGTATTGGTGGTGGTGGTGAAGGTGGTATTGGTGGTGGTATTGATGGTGGTATGGGCGTTGTCATGGTCGGATACATGAATATATATATACATGT
The DNA here is from genome assembly GCF_001194135.2 of Octopus bimaculoides. Classification (NCBI taxonomy): domain Eukaryota; kingdom Metazoa; phylum Mollusca; class Cephalopoda; order Octopoda; family Octopodidae; genus Octopus; species Octopus bimaculoides. The sequence goes on from NC_068988.1 coordinate 7,911,827, forward strand.
ATGTATGTATGTATTTGGGTGGGGATGTACGTGTGTGAGTGAGTGTGTGTTGTGCTATGATTATTGATACCTCTCATCACGCTCTTGTTCTCGATTCAATTGCATCGATCTAATGTAAAAAAAGAATATATGCAAATTTCCTTTCAACAAGAATTAATTGATCGATTTTCAATTCCTGAAACTTACAATTGACAAATTATTTATTTTTCATTCGTTATTTTATTTCTCATCATCGCTTCCATTTGCTTTATTATTATTATTATTATTATTATTATTATTATTATTATTATTATTATTATTATTATTATTATTATTATTATTATTATTATTATTATCTTTACCATTATTACTGTTGCTATTATCATTAATATTGCTGCTATTATCATCATCATCATCATTATTATTATTATTATTATTATTATTATTATTATTATTATTATTATTATTATTATTATTATTATCATTGTTTTTGTTATTGATTTGATATTATTATCAATATCATCATCCTCATTATCATCATAATCATCATCATTATTATTATTATTATTATTATTATTATTATTATTATTATTATTATTGCTAATCGACATCACGTTTTTCTTTTACTTTTAATGATTTGCTCATCTTATTTGTATTTATTTTTTCATATTTACTTTTGTTTTCTTGGTTCCTGTTGTGATCTCATTTTTATGGTAATTTGGTTGGTTTTTCTCCATTATCTCCTGTAGAAACAGCGGTTCCATGGAAAATAAGGATAGAATAGGATAAGAATACAGAATGGTAAACTTCCTGTTCTTCGTCTATGTAAATAGACGTAAGAACTCGGTATTTAAACAGACGGAAGAAATTCTGCAATGTAATTTTTCGCGATTCTGAAGACACCAGTATTTCGCGTTTGTAAATCGACACCAGTATTCTTATTTTTATTTATTTGAAGTGCCATAATCTTCTATCGGTTTCTTTTTGTCGAACCGCTAATTTACGGGACGGAAACAGGCGTGGCTGAGTAGCTGTGTGCGTGATTGTGTGGTAAAAAGCTTGCTTCTCGATTAAATTGTTGCGGACTCAGTCCTACTGCGTGGCACCTTGGTCAAGTGTCTTCTCCTGTAGCCTTGTGAATGGATTTTCGGCAAAAAGATCATTGTACACACACACACACACACACACACACACACACACACACACACACACACACACACACACACACACACACACACACACACACACACACACACACACACACACACACACACACACACACACACAAACACACACATATGTATATGAATTTGTGTGTTTTTGTGTCTGTGTTTGTTCCCCACCACCGTTATGTATGTTTACAACTTTGCAACTAAACCCTTTCGCAAAAGAGACACCGATAGAATAAGTACCAGACTTTAAAAAATGCATTGGGGCGAGTCAGTCGACTAAAACACTCTACAAGGCAGTGTTCCAGTATGGACGCAGTCTAATAACTCTGAAACAAGTAAAAGATGGAAGACAAACGAAGACTGGTTGTCAGGTGGTGGAGCAGCGGATGTCAAAGGCAAACACACACACACACATGCACACATATCCATGCCGTTAATCTTATATTAAACTTCCCCAACATCGAATGGAATATCAATGATAGAGCTCCATCTTCCCATATTCACCTGAAATTCAAAATTACCAACTCTACCTCCGCGAGAGACTACATATACTCCACCAACCTGTAGTATCCATCAACAGGAAAAATTAACTACCTTATTGTTACCACCATAGATGCTAATTGTTAATGAACTTCAAACCAACGATAACCAATATTACAATATACTACCCGGCTACTCCAAACAAAGGCGGGATACTTCACCCTAGCCATGTATATAGCCTACAGCCCCACCCATGCTGACCACCCTGACTCAATTTTTAAACTAACACTGCTAAATATTTATTTTAATCCAGTACTACCATGTCATATTGCTCCCACGGAAAGATTCTTGCTCCTAATATGTTAATTCATCATCGATTGTCCACTCGCGGCAACAGCCAACCCCTCTACAAATGAAACATAATGATCTGATGTCGCTAAATATGCCATACCGCAGCTTCAAGACATACCGGCTTCAAGACATCTTGTCCGAGCGTGTGAACCAAAGAATAAAGAAAAGAAATGATGTCGCTTCCAGACCAATAACATTGCGTGATCTGAATCACCAATAGAGGTCTAACATCCAGAAGCCATCTTGAATTTGTATCAAATCTTTTACTCTTCTCTGGATACATAATGGCCCTACGTATCTCTAAGTCGTATGGAACTGAGTCAGCCAATTATTAAATTATACATGTAACTCCTAACAAACACGTTGAGTGCCATTTTCTTTCGTTTGTCCACTCGTGTATATGAGTGTATATATGCATAGATAGATAGATAGATAGATAGATAGATAGATAGATAGATAGATAGATAGATAGATAGATAGATAGTTGCCTAAGGATCCATAAGTCAGAAAAATAGGCACTCGTATATGTGTAATACACTCGTATTGGGTGTATTAATCAAAGTGCACAGAATTATATATCCTTTACACCCGATCTTACCAATCGGTTTCGTACTAGATTTTAAACAGTGTTAGATAACTGCATGGTCACTTAACACCGCGTGCTCGTTAGATCTGGCAGACATCGAAAAATAATATGCCGACTGCCCTCCGTTTTTAGACGTGAAAACCCACCTCCGGTTTGTGGATCTTGTAAAATAAGATGAAATGAACTGAATATCGGTTATATCAAGAGTTATGTCCCTTTACCCTAAACGTCTTAATTTTCTGAAAATATGTGTAGGAGTTGGGTTATGATTTTTCTATAGATTTGAATACGTGTTGGCGTGTTATATGTATCAGGTTTTTGGTTTAGAACCCCTTCTCCTTAAGAGTAAAAACTTGTATGGGTAGAATTTTCCTTAGTTTAGTGGATAAACACGTTCCCTGTACGAATAAATTCCATAAAATTTTTAACAGGTACTCCTTAACAGTTTTCTTTAGCTATGCACCTATTGTAAAATAGATATTGGTGGGTAGGTTCACATTTGAGAGAGAGAGAGAGAGAGAGAGAGAGAGAGAGAGAGAGAGAGAGAGAGAGAGAGAGAGAGAGAGAGAGAGTGTGTGTGTGTGTGTGTGTGTGTGTGTGTGTGCACGTGTAGCAGTAACACCATATGTCCCCTCAACGACCACTGTAACACGGAAACAGTCGTTAATGAGAGAAAGATAATGGCCAAATCAAAATGTCCAAATCTGCAATCAAATGAACGGAAGTATGTTGGAGCGTCAAACGGTCCCTTCAGGACTAGATTCAGTAACCATAAGTTCTCATTCAATAACCGGGAGAGACGAAATGCCACAGCAAGCTTTTTACCACGCAAACACGCCTGCACCCATATGTGTACCTAAATGGAAAGATCACCAAAGTAATACAGGAAGACACGTAGAAGGATAGCAGAAGGAATTAGAAAGAAAGAAGGACAGAATTAATAGAAAGAATAGAGCAGAAGGAAGAGAAGAATCAGACAAGAGAATCAACGTGAAAGTGAATGAAATATACAAGAGATTTATTTATTTCACAGATGAAACACTCAACATATAAACGTGATTTATTTGAGAAGTATGGAGATTAATTCAAGATGGACAGCGTTGAAATTAGAAAGAATATATAAAAGCAAAAGATATAAACACAAATGCTGAGAAATATGGATGGACAGAGGGGAAAGAAAAATAAAAGAGGGAATAATCAGTGTTTCGAAATTAAAACAAATGAATACAAATAGAGAGAGAGAGAGAGAGAGAGAGAGAGAGAGAGAGGCAGACAGACAGACAGACAGATAGATAGATAGATAGATAGATAGATAGATAGATAGATAGATAGATAGATAGATAGATAGATAGATAGACAGACGCATAGATAGATCCAGTTGAAACTGATTATTCATTCCAATGCTCCTCTTAAGAATTTTGTCACTTGAATTGTTTCTATAGACTGACAGTTTGAGTAACGATGGATTTAATCACCAACTCGGAACTGGTCTGTGTGTGCGTGTGTGTGTGTGTGTGTGTGTGTGTGTGTGTGTGTGTGTGTGTGTGTGTGTGTGTGTGTGTGTGTGTGTGTGTGTGTGTGTGTGTGTGTGTGTGTGCATTTGTGTCTGTGTTTGACGCCCACCGCCGCTTGACAACCAGTGTTGGTGTGTCTACGTACCCGTAACTAGTGATTCAGCAAAAGAGACCGATAGAATAAGTACTAGGCTTAAAGTGCCGTAGAAGATAAAAGGTATACATATATATACATCGTGGCACTCCGTCAGTTACGACGACGAGGGTTCCAGTTGATCCGATCAACGGAACAGCCTGCTCGTGAAATTAACGTGCAAGTGGCTGAGCACTCCACAGATACGCGTACCCTTAACGTAGTCCTCGGGGAGATTCAACGTGACACAGTGTGACAAAGCTGACCCTTTGAAATACAGGTACAGCAGAAACAAGAAGAAGGAGTGAGAGAAAGTTGTGGTGAAAAAGTACATCAGGGTTCACCACCATCCCCTGCAGGATCCTCGTGGAGCTTTAAGCGTTTTTGCTCCATAAACACTCACAACGCCCGGTCTGGGAATCGAAACTGCAATCCTATGACCGCGAGTCCGCTGCCCTAACCACTGGGCACAATCTTATGGCTGAAAACAATCTTAGAGCTGAAAAAAAGAAATAAAAGATATAGGATTTGTTCGGTTCTTCTATTGAGAAGCAAGTATACGTGGAAATTCTTTTTCAAGCAAGTAATTATATTAAATAATATTGGTGCAATATATTCTTTTTATCACACAAAGTGATTAATATATAGCTGTAATTAGTCTGTTTCAGCGTATCGTACCTCATTAATTCAAAATGCTAGATAATTCATTAATTATATTATATACAAATCGTTCAAAACAAAAGATGTTTAGGAGATTTATTTATGATTCTGTTGCCTCATTTTCAGAAAGAAAAAGAATGAATAGAAAAAACGACGAATTTGAAAAGATAAATGATGAAATTATATAAGTGTGTTGTGTTGTTTAGAAAAAGAAGAAGAATTAAACATAATGACAACGTCGGAAGACTGAAGAATTAATGTTGTTCGATCTTCGAATATTGAGAAAACTACGGAAAACTTTCCCTGTCAGTTATTTTCCTCTCGATTTCAGTTAGCCTAAGTATTCTATTTATGTATGTTTGAAATACGAGCAGAACAACTAAGATACGTTGTCTCGACGTCTGTTTCACGATTATCGTATGTGCATGTATGTATATATGTATGAGTATATATATATATATATGTATATATATA
>NC_068988.1:7917185-7919231 GCF_001194135.2 Octopus bimaculoides
ATATTTATCACTATTTATTATATTTATCTTATGATATTTACTTTACTTTATATTATACTCATTTATTGTGCTTTTAATTATTAATTTTTCTATATGTGATAGTGGATTTTCATCGATGAGTTCTTGAAACTTGGTTATTTTCCCTAAAACTATATATTTTATATATATTTTATCTATAAAGCTCAATTTAATTTTAATTTTTTATAAATTGATTTTAATTTAGTTTTTACCTGTAATTTTGGATTTTGTCCCTAATATTATTATTATTATTATTATTATTATTATTATTATTATTATTATTATTATTATTATTATTATATATATATATATACACAGTAAACATTTCTCTCACAGTAGGCGTATCAGGTATGATAAAAAAACATTCAGACATATACATGACTAAAACACCAGGACTTACAAGTATGTATAAGATACAGAAAATAGCACTACTAGGCCCCACACACATCCTACGTAAAGCATTTTCAATACGGTGAAAATAAGAGCACCGCAACAAAAAAATTAGCACATACCCAAGGCCTACAGAGCTGGGCTCGTGATAAGAATAAGAGTACCGAATAATGATAATAATAATAACAAAAACACCAGGACTTACAAATATATATAACATACAGAAAATTGCACTACTGGGTACTGCACACATTCTACGCAAAACACTTTCAATACAGTAAACATAAGAGCACCACAGCAAACCACAGCACATACCCAAGGCGCACAGAGCTGCGCTCGGTAGTGAAGTGAAAGCACGTTATAAAAATAAAACTACTGAATAATAATAATAATAATAATAATAATAATAATAATAATAATAATAATGATAATAATAATATGGTTTCTTAAACATAATAATATGGTTTCTTAAACATTCACTTGAACAAAACTGTACAAATCCAAATATATGGTACCCTAGGCATAACACCTACATGAACTTCTAACTTGTTGTCTCTTGAGGTCTCTGGGTGAGACTTGGATCCAACTTATACAAATGCAAAACAAAAGTCAAACATAAAATAATAATAATAATAATAATAATAATAATACATACATACATACATACATACATAATCTTTTCTACTATAGGCCCTAATTTTTGGGAGGAAATGGCCAGTCGATTAGATCGACCCAAATATGCAACTGGTACTTGATTTATCGACCCCGAAAGGATGAAATGCAAAATTAACCTCGGCGGAATTTGAACTCAGAACGTAACGACAGACGAAATACGGCTAAGCATTTCGCCCGGCGTGTTAACCATTCTGCTAGCTTGCCACCTTCTTTATTACTATCCTGACCCTCTCCCTTCCACCCTTGCTATCTAATGACTCTGGTCAACGCTGGTAGTCGGACATGAGATGAAAGTATCTGACATCTGTTAGTTTTCATCCTTTACCTTTTTGTCTCTCTGTATACATCCTCTAACCTCTTTCACCAAATATACCCGCACTATCCTGACTAGTATACATCTACTTTCACGCATCTGCCATTCTCTCTTTCCTTCGCACTGTATTATATTATTCTTACTCAATCCTAATTCGCTCTCCATTCCAAAATGGAACTGGTCATTTCCATTATCCTTTGCCAGGGATTATCATCAGATATTCACCTTTTGAACTGCTAATGGACCTCACCTATAACTTTATTACTTATTTGACCATAGAACTATCTAACACATACTTTTCACTCTGATTCTTATTTCATTTTTCGACAAACTGAAAAGTCTTATCTCCGATTGTAAGTACTATCTCTCTTCATTTTCATATTCTATCTCTTTTCTATCTCTCTAAAGTACTATCTCTCTTCATTTTTATATTCTCTGACTTCTCTCTCTCTCCGATGACAGTTTAATTAGCCTATGGAATCCTTACTCAATATCATGACACACATGCTCGGCTATTCCAGAAACAGCTGTAAGAGACTCTATTTGTTTATATTCTCTATCTAAATTACATGTTTTTCGAGTGATACACACACACGCACACACACACACACACACACACACACACACACACACACACACACACACACACA
>NC_068988.1:7922280-7923901 GCF_001194135.2 Octopus bimaculoides
ATTAAACTTCCTACTCGACTAAAACCTTTATTGTATTCGATATTGTCTCACTTTATTTTATTTTCTTCTGTTTCCCCCTCTTTATTGTATCTTAATCTGATTTTATTCTATTCCATTTTATTCAGTTTTTTCTCGTCTTCCTCCCTTTATCTGTCCTAATAGCGGCGTTAGTGTTTTATCTTACTAAATTATATAAAGTACCGTGTTGTAGGTATTAGCACAAATCTGTGGTGTCTTGTTTATATTACGTACGTTGCGTCCCCTGTAACTTAGTAGCTCGGCAAAATAAAACCGATAGAATAATTACAGAATTTAAAAAAGCAAAACGAAACAAAATAAGTGTGTGGATATCAATTTGTTCGACTAACTCAGGGTTTCTCAGCCATTTTATTATCTCTGGACCTCTTTGATTACTATTGGGTTGGTGGATAATTATTGCTGCTTTTTTACAACAAAAACAATAACATGTAACAAAAGCATCTTTAAATGATTATTCCGGAGCATATTCACCATCTACTCCAATCACTGCTTCCCATTTGCTTGGCAGACGGTCAGACCGTCTTTTAAAGATGTTTTTATTAAATATTGTTATTGCTTTTGTTGAGTAAAATTTGTTGAAAACAAAACTGCAATAATTATGTAACAATCCAATATTTTATTCTGGTGTCCCCCCACCCCAAAAGCCATTCAATGTTTAAAAACTAGTTTTATAAAAACTAGTTTTATAAAAACTTCTTTCAAACTTCCTATTTTGTTTTTCACACATTAACTTATGAAGATTGAACTACGTAAAACGTTAGGGAAAGAAACCTCGCTCTTTCTTGAAATGCATACAAATACATACATCTAAAGCAAATTTTTTCAGGGTCCCTTATAATATTGAAGATCTCCAATTAATATTTTGTGTGGATCCCCCAAAACCTTACTTGGACCCTCAAGGGCTATATGGACTCCGGTTGAGAATCGCTGGATTAACTCTACTAGGTGGTGCTCCAGCATGGCTGCATTCTTTACTTGAAAACTGATAAAAGAATAAAAACGTTAAACTAGCCTTCTATTCCATGGTACCAGTTCTCTTAAAGAAATCAGGTGAAAGCCATTGCTATTCAGGTTTATCAAGCAAAACCTTGACGTCAAACTTATATGAACATTTTAAACGGTTCCAGGTTTTTGAATTTAATATTAAAACAATAAAAGCTGTGTTAAGAATCATTGCTATTCTTGTTCTTCTTATGGTTTGTCAATCCGACCATGTCATTCCACTCAACTAAATTTACGACATTCAAAAACCATTAAACGAATAACGTCACTGTTCTATCCCAATTTTTTTTTCTATGAATGAATTGGTGATATTTAACTCGACTTTTCAAAACACGTAAACAGTGAATGTAATATCACAGTACATCCCCAACACAGCGTCCTCTGCCCCAATCTCTCTCTCACTTTCTCTCTCTCTCTTTTTTTCTCACTTTCTCTGTCTCTCTGTCTCTCTCTCTCTCTTCTCTCCGTCCCACTCACTTTCTCATTCAACATACATGTCCCTCTCTCGTCCACATTCCACACACATACAATGACACACATATATATATAAATATATATATATGTATATATATCCATATAT
>NC_068988.1:7924129-7925026 GCF_001194135.2 Octopus bimaculoides
TATATAAATATATGTATATGTATACATATAAATACGGGCATACAAATGTGTATGTATGTTTGTATAGACAGACAGAAAGATCGATAGATAGATAGATAGATAGATAGATAGATAGATAGATAGATAGATAGATAGATAGATAGATAGAAGTGAAAAATGTTGTATATGATAAGCTGGGTTTTAAATGAAGCCCAATCATAATAATTATTATAATTAACACAGATAATTATTCGCTTACAGAGGTATCTGTAGCAATTAGATGTGCTTCGAATTTGATCTAAATCTTTCTCAAATCACGCCACTTGTAATCTGAAAATAATGACAGTTATAATAATAATAATAATAATAATAATAATAATAATAATAATAATAATAATAATAAATATTAACAATAAATGCCCTGATGCAGTACCAGCCACTGGCTCGCATGGTTTCTAATCTTAACTGACTAGAAGTGTTATCCTGGTATAAAAGATGGGCTACTGCAAATATTCTGCTCAATACCACAGATTTGCTTGTCAGTTGTTTGTCCGTAACCATTTGGGCATGTTCCTTTGTGGTTGATGATATGTGCATCTCTGATCACGAGCAGAAGTAGTGGAGGAGCATCATAGCCATGTGTTGAAAGGAGTTCTTTGGGGTTGAGAGGAGTTCCCTGGAAACATTAGTACTTCGTTCAACATCCTCATTCAGAGACCTTTTGAACGGGATAGGCTACTCGACCTGACGAAAATTCTAACTGGGCCCCACTTGCAAGGTCATGCGCCGTTTATCTTGATAAGAGATTACCAGGTCGCGCACATATGATTGTGATGTATGTGCCTGGTACACCACCTAAAAATATTTTAGTCGAACATACACGTGTATATATATATATATATGTATATATATATTCTT
>NC_068988.1:7925126-7926000 GCF_001194135.2 Octopus bimaculoides
AAACGGGTTCGAATCTCTTGGTTTAATTCGTTCTTTTCTTCACGACTACAGTGTAAGATTTGAGGGAATTTCACTGCTGTTTCTGCTATTATGTCATTACTTCACTGCTATTACGTCAAGCTACCATGCAGAGGCTCCCTCATTAGGATGTTTCTCTGTGTTGGAAACGTTTATTGAAGCAAATAAAAATTAATGAAAACTAATTCGAACGTGATTAATTTTATTTTCAAATTTTTACGAATGTCACAAAAATCTGTTCTACTGACTGAATATATTATTTTTGAAATGAAATTTGTTGTTGCTTTTGTAGTTTAGCCACAGGTCAACTTTGATCCAGTTGTCCTATGACTGTAAATATTCCCACGATATTCATTATAGCATTGTATATCTTGTAATATGTTAATTTACACCATTGAAACAAACGAATCGCGTGAAATTATTTATAAATACATATATAACTGTATAATAATAAATCATGATAATATATAATCTCCGATTTGAAGCGATAAGTTTTAAATGCAAACAAATGACCGAAAAAAGATGAGCTAACCTTAACCAGAATCGAATAATAATAACTGAATATAATCTTTTCTATCCTAGGTACAAGGCCTGAGGGATCCAATCGATTAGATCTACCTCAGTACACAACTGGTACTTAATTTATTGACCCGAATGGATGAAAGGAAAAGTCGACCTCGGCGGAATTTATATATATATACAATTTTGTTATGTGTATATGTGCGTATGTATGTATGTATGTATGCACATATATATATATATATATATATATATTTGGAAATGGATGGTCGGCGTTCAATCAGATAATAACAAATATATACATGCATATATGTATACATACACACATACATTTATA
>NC_068988.1:7927640-7928374 GCF_001194135.2 Octopus bimaculoides
AACATGGAATAACTTGCGATGTACGTTTTTTTGTTAAGAAGACTGATAGTAAAAGATGTTTTATATGACACATTCTACCAGTGTCCCAAGTTTCAAAGTGTTTCGTTAGTGTTTCGTTAAAAAAATACTGGTGCCCCCGTTTTGAAATAGATCCGTATCTTTTACTGTGGATCCGAACTGATCAATGCTTTGTGAGTGAAGTTTTTAATCGGAAACTGCATGGAAATCTGTCGCATATGTGCATGCGCATGTGCGTGCATGCGTGTGTACCTGCGTGTGTGTGTATGTGTGTGTGCATCTTTTTGTATGTGTTTGTCCCCCGACACCACGCTTGACAATCAGTCCTAGTTTCTTCACGTTTCTGTGACTTAGCGGTTCGGGGAAATAGATACAAACTTTTAACAAAAAAATCCTTTTGTGGGATGATTTCTAGGGCTACGTCCTTCAAGGCGGTGCTGCACCATGGTCGCAGTCCAGTAACCGAAACAGTGGGCATAAAACAAAGGCTGCAAAATCCCTATCATGGCACTATGATAAGGCGGGAAAAGCTCGCCTTTAAATAAGCCTTGCCGGATAGGGAAAATAGTGATCCCAGCTGCGTGAAAGCAGACCACCTTGGAGAAGGCAAAATCCGACTCCAAATAGACCATAATTGGCACTCTGGCCTTTTTTTTTCAGGGTTGAGCGTAGGGCTAGCAACCCCAACTTGTAAAAAAAGACCTGCTACAGAAACG
>NC_068988.1:7928548-7930115 GCF_001194135.2 Octopus bimaculoides
TATATATATATATATATGGGAGAATATACAAAAAATAACAACAGACGAGGACAGGTGGTGTAAATAACAAAAGTATATATTAGTATGACGCTCGGGAATACGGAAAGTCTTTGACGTTTCGAGCTGTGTAGTGGCTAGCGATCTATCATGGCGAATGCCAGACAGAGGGGTCACACAGGAGAGCTAGGAAGAAGGGAGATAATAAAGTAGGGAAGAAGCTGTGGACCAAGAGGTCTCGTAGGTTGTGGGATTGTTTGAAGGAGGGGTCGTTTGAGGAAGGTGTGCGAAGTGGAGGGGTCGGACTGGAGTCGCCGGAAGGCTCGGAGAATGGTGCGTTGGAGCGGTAGGGTGGTGGGGTGGTAGGTGAGGGGAGACAGGAGTCGGCGGGGCGAGTGCGGGGGTGAAGCAGATGCACGGTCCACGGAACGTGCTCTGGCAAGGGCGGTGTGGTTAGTGGTGAAGGGATATCCACGTAGGACGAAGTGCCGAGCCATGAGTTGAGACTGAGTCTCAGTCATGGTCTTCACTACAGAGCGGTGCCCCAGCGTGGCCGCAGTCTAATGACTGCTACTAGAAAAACGTAAAAGGTAAAAAACACGTAATATACATACATAAACCCACTCACAGGGACACACACACACACATAGTGCATGTATACTAGTGTCAGTATGTATGAGTGTATGTTAGAATGAATATGATAAATAATAGAGTCGATATAATCGATCAGACAAAATATTTTAGTGGGCTCATATCAGAAGATTATTCCCTCAGGTAATATAGAAACATATATTCTATATTCCCAATGCACGCATAAGCAAACACGCGAACAGATACGAGCTTGCATCTATACATAACTTTGTATCGTTATTTTCATATACATTTAAGACAAATATTTAACTCTTATGCAAAAACAATATAACCTGTTTTATTCTAATATACGAGTTCTGCTCAATAAGTATCTGGACTGTTGCCATTGTAACGAAGCTAAAGCACGAGGAATGAAGCCGCTTCGAAAGGATTGACCTTGAACTCTGCTGTCCATGCGCACTAAGTTTTAACGTTCTAGCTCATTTCTGCTGTTTACAACAGTGCTTGGCAGGAACGTGTGTAGCGTGTGATCGTCGCATTGACCATGACAGAGAAAGTAGTCATGGTAATGCCTGCTCGGAGGCCTACGCAAAGTTTCAGAAATTGTATGGAGAGGAGTGTTTAAGCCGCACACACGTGTACGAGTGTTTCAGGCGTTTCCAAAATGGCCGAAAAAATGTCAATATTGACGAACGTTCTGGAAGACCCACAATTAAAAATATCGCAGATGTGCGTGCAGCTGTGAGGGGAAATAGTCGAATCATCATCCGTGAGTTATCAGAGGATGTGCAGATTAGTTACGGTTCAGTTCAGTCCATTATCACTGAAGATTTGGGTATGAGACGCATGTCTACCAAGTTTGTGCCATAACTGTTTTCAGCTGACTAAAAGAACACTCAGCTTTCAGTTGCGCTAGATCGTCTTGATTTTGTCGAGAAGGATATAAACTTTTTGAAAACTTTGCGTAGACCTCTGAGCA
>NC_068988.1:7930671-7931219 GCF_001194135.2 Octopus bimaculoides
ATATATATATATATATATATATATATATATATATATATATAAGATGAAAATATTTATGTTAACATTTGATATTCATATAACGACGATCGTTTCGCAGCCGCTATCGCATATCTTTGCGGGTCTATGTAGAGAAGACATGTGTATATGCGTCCGTGCGTTTCTGTATTAGCAGTCATCTCTAGGGTTAAATTTACTTCAAGTTTATTAAACAAATTTATGCTGCAATTAACTGAATTCTGCCGTATTGTACAGTGATACGAAGGAATAGGTATATGAACGGCCATACATATATACATGCACACACATTCATACAAGTAGATATTCCTACATACACATAAATATATTATATATATTAATATATGGAGAGAGAGAGAGAGATACACATATATACACACTCACACATATTTGCATTTAATTATAGAGAAATATGGAGTTAAGAAAAGAAAGAAAGAAAGATAGAGGAGATGCTTTACAAAATGGTGTATATATAAATATATATATACACGTATTATGTACATATTCACGTATATATATATATATATATATAT
>NC_068988.1:7932110-7932371 GCF_001194135.2 Octopus bimaculoides
GTGGTGATGGTGGTGGTGGTTACGGTGACGATGATGTTAATAATCATGATATAGATTCATCTGCTTTATGATGATGATGATGATTTCTCATATATAAAGATGATGATAGGATGATCATGATTACGACGATGATGATGGTGATGATAATGATGACAACTGAGAGAGTCGTTGACACGCCCCACAAGATGCTTAATGGCATTTCGTCCGTCTGCATGTTCTGAGTTCAAATTCCGCCGAGGTTGACTTTGCCTTTCATCCTTT
>NC_068988.1:7933134-7934324 GCF_001194135.2 Octopus bimaculoides
GTCGACTTTGCCTTTTATTCTTTCGGGGTCGATAAAATAAGTACCAGTTGCATACACTACGCCAAGCGCCTTCACATTTTGCATTTAGTGTTGCGTAATTAAATGTGTTCTTATTTTTAATTAAGTAGGACGTGGTATGCGATGGACGGCGGTCAGAGGAAATTGTTACAGGATCGGAAAAATGTATCGTGATGTTTGTTTCGTCTATCTTTTATCATTACCTGTTCCACTCATTTGACTACGACCATTTTGGGGCAACGTCTTGAAGAATTTTTAGTCTAATGAATCGAGCCCCCCCTCCCCCCAGTACTTATTCTATCGGACCCTTTGGCCGAACCGTGAAGTTACGGGGACTTAAGAGCACCAACACAGGTTGTCAAGCGGTGGAGGGGTAGAAACACACACACGCACACATACACACACGCACACATACACACACACGCACACATACACACACGCACACATACACACACACACAAAGACAAACACATACACACACACAAGGACAAACACACACACACACACACAAAGACACACACGCATACACACATACACACACACACAGACATGCACACACATACACATACATACACACACACACAAGGTTTGGTCGGCCCGAGGCTATTGTAGACGTCACTTGCCCAAGGTGCCACGCAGTGGGACTGAACCCGACACCATGTAGTTGGAGAGGAAGCTTTTTACCACACAGCTATGTTTGCAGTTCTGAGTTCAAATCCCACCGGTATCAACTTGTGCCTTATATCCTTTGCGCTCGATAAACTAAAGTCCCTATCATAGAAGCCTTAAAAATTGCTGGCCTTGTGCCAAAACTTAGAAACAATTATTTTCAAGTCTGCGAGCAGGCGCAGGAGTGGCTGTGTGGTAAGTAGCTTGCTTACTAACCACATGGATGCGGGTTCAGTCCCACTGCGTGGCACCTTTGGCAAGTGTCTTCTACTATAGCCTCGATCCGACCAAAGCCTTCTGAGTGGATTTGGTAGACGGAAACTGAAAGAAGCCCGTCGTATATATGTATATGTATATATGTATGTGTGTTTGTGTCAGTGTCCCCCCCCCAACATAACTTGACAACCGATGCTGGTGTGTTTACGTCCTCGTAACTTAGCGGTTCGGCAAAAGAGCCCGATAGAATAAGTACTAGGCTTACAAAGAATAAGTCCTGGGGTCGA
>NC_068988.1:7934456-7936035 GCF_001194135.2 Octopus bimaculoides
TTTCTTGACTAAAGGCAATGCTCCAGCATGGCCGCAGTCAAATGACTGAAAGAAGTAAAAGAATAAAAGAAAGTAAGAGGTAGAATTTTCAACTTTGCATTTTATCTTCTCGGAGTCAACAAAATAAAGTACCATCGAAGTTCTTGGGTAAATCGAATTCATTAACCCATTGCCTGCCATGAGACCCTTTTTGGGGATCTGCTAAACACCGTCTCACTGTCGGTTGTTCGTTGTATTTAAAATGAATTGTTTATGGACATTGTTGCATTTGTAGAGGTGTGTTTAACAATTTTTAGTAATTAAAGTTTGTCATTATTAGCTCTGTCTAATTCTAGAGGACATTTTATGTCATAGATCGCAATTTTTGAACTATAACAAAATTGACTGTTTTGAAAGAGTTTTTTTTCTTTCTTTTTTTTTTTGCATTTCCCATCTATATCATTCTGCTCGTTTTTTTACTCTTTTATTTGTTGCAGTCATTTGATTGCAGCCATGCTGGAGCACCGCCTTTAGTCGAACAAATTGATCCTAGGGATCATTCTTTATCGGTCTATTTTTCCGAACCGTCAAGTTACGGGAACGTAAACATACCAGCATCCGTTGTCAAGTGATGTGGGGGGTGGGGGTCAAACACAGACACACAAGCGTATATATATATATATATATATATATGTGTGTGTGTGTGTGTATGTATATGCGGCGGACTTCTTTCGGTTTCCGTTTACCAAATTCACTCATAAGCTTTTAGTCAGCCTGAGGTTATGCAAGAAGACACTTGCTCAAGGTGCCACGCAGTGGGACTGAACCCGGAACTACATGGTTCGTAAGCAAGCTACTTACCACACAGCCACTCCTATGCACATGGAGAAAATTTAAGAACTATATATTATTTTAACTCCTAGGATACCTGGCAAAGCCAAAATATAAGAATAAAGAAATTTGGCAGTTAATAGGTTAACCCATCCCACCCACCCCTAACCCTAACTACCGGCCTTGTGGCTAAATCGTAACCCACCAGGACATTACAGTTAATAATTTGGCTCTATGTTCAAATCCCGTACCGAGTTCAATCCCTGCGTCGTCAATTTCATTTTTCATATTTTCACTATAAAATAAAGTACCTGCCTTCTCCCTAAACTAGAAACCGTTATTTGAGGCAGATCTAACTGCTTTTTCTAGCAGCTGAAACAACCACCACGAGATTCCTTCTGTTATTGATTCGATGTGCAGGCACCACGTCTCCATCGATTCTCATTGTCAACGTTTATTTACCTTGTCATTCATTTTATTTGATTATTTGTCTATTTTTTTATATTTGTTTTGAAATAATTCTGTCTTGCTTTTTGTGCTATTTTGTTGGAATTCATATTTTCGGTTTTCTATAGAATTTAACGATAATATTAAAACTTTATTTTAATCACTCTTTAAGCCGTTCAATACATTACTCGTTAGATTTTTGGCAAATATATACACAACCCTACATACAAATATACCAAACATACATACGTACATGCATATATACTCATATATATATATATATATATATATACATATATATATATATATATATATATATATA
>NC_068988.1:7936425-7939216 GCF_001194135.2 Octopus bimaculoides
CGGGAAGAAGGAGGAGAAGAAGAAGAAGAAGAAGAAGAAGAAGAAGAAGAAGAAGAAGAAGAAGAAGAAGAAGAAGAAGAAGAAGAAGAAGAAGAAGAAGAAGAAGAAGAAGAAGAGACGGATTGCGATGATAGTGGTAAGGATGGTGGTGCTAATATTAATGGTGGCACTTTTAATGATAATGAGGTTGATGAAGATGGTGGTGGTAGTGGTGGAGATGTCGATTTGTTTGTTTGTGACAAAAAAGAGGTTTCTTGAATAACGTTTGGTAATTCTATTTGTTTCTTCCGCTCTTTGCTTAATCAGAATGATAATCCTTCTAATCTCTGTGAAAAACAAAAAAACAAAAACAAAAATTTTTTAAAATTACTTTTTACATAGAAAAATCTGTGTGTGTGTGTGCGTGTGTGTATGCGTGCGTGTGCGTGTGTCTGCGTGTGTGTGTGAATGTGCGTTTGCGTGTGCGTGTGCGTGTGCGTGTGCGCGTGTATGGTAGATGTGGAGCCTGAAGTTGGAGACAATAACAAAAGTAATACACACAGACATGCGCACATATATATATATACACACATATATACATATACACATACATATATGCTTACATACAAATCATACATACATACGTACGTACATACCTACATACAGACATACATACATGCATGCATACATACATACAAACACCCATACATAAATACATACATACACATTTAGAAAGGTTCACATTAACAGGAAGTGTAGTGTCTCCTGGACTCGTAGCGTCTTCTGGACTCGTAGCGTCTTCTGGACTCGTAGCGTCTTCTGGACTCGTAGCGTCTTCTGGACTCGTAACCGATACATGACATCGTATCTTGACGGTTATGCTTTTGAAAGCCATAAAAAAAGGGGCAGTTACGAAACACCTCAAGAACAAAACAGGACACCGATGTCTTTAAGATTGCAAGATGCAATTTGAAATGTCACTCTTCTGCGAAGATACAATACGTGTAATCAGCTGCAACCCAAAGACGTCATCAGGATCCAGCGTTCTATAGCAACATGGCGTTGTTGCTAGACCAATACACGATGCTATCTGTAGAAGAGACTTCCCTGGATTAAATATAAACATTTCTGCTATGGAACACATTAGAACACAAGGAATATTATGGGAACATTTCCATCAAAACTTCTACCAAGTGCAAACATAAGAGACCTGACATTGTTATTTGGGACAGAAAAGAAAATTACAGTCGAAGAAGTTAGTTACTCTACAGATGTGAATAGCACTTTCAAATTCAGCGAGAAGGAGAAAATTCTTTTCTACTCTAGGCACAAGGCCCGAAATTTGGGGGGAAGGGCCAGTCGATTATATCGACCCCAGTGTTTTACTGGTACTTATTTGATCAATCCCGAAAGGATGAAAGGCAAAGTTGACCTTGGCGGAATTTGAACTCAGAACGTAAAGAGACGAAATACCACAGCACATACCCAAGGCACACAGAGCTGCGCTCGGTAGTGAAGTGAAAGCACGCAATAAAAATAAAACTACTGAATAATAATAATAATAATAATAATAATAATAATAATAATAATAATAATAATAATAATAATAATAATGGTCTCACGTGTTGGCACAAAGCCAGCAATTTTAGGGAGAGATGGTAAACCGATTACATCGACGCCCAGTGCGCAAATGGCATTTAATTTTATCCATCCGAAGTAGATGAAAAGCACAGTCAGTCACGGCAGATTTTTACCTGAGAACGTAGCAAATATCGTTATGTATTTTGTCCGTACAAACCCTACACTATATTACACTCACCTCGCCACATCTATAACTATTTTCCAATTCTTTAATTTTATCATCCATAGTCTATTCATGCATCAGTAGTTTCATGACTTGCTCTCTGAAGAAGTGATAAAGCCCGAAGCGTTATAACTCTTTCATTTCCCACCATATAAACATATTTCTTTAACAAAATCTCTATTAGAGACGGAAGTAGTTTTTGTACCGAGAAGTGATGTTCATCGCCACCTAAACAAGGGTGTTCTTTAGGAACAGACTATACTGCTATTTTGAACCCAGGTTGTTTGCTGTTTTTACGTTGTTTTTATTATTATTTATTCTTTTATTTCTTTACTTCTTTTACTCGTATGTAATTCTGGAATTAAAAGTGGCGATGAAGAGTATTTGGTCGAAGGGGAGGTGAGTGATCTTCATGGCTACCGTAGTAGTAATAGTAATAGCAGCAGCAGCAGCAGCAGTAGTAGTAGTAGAAGTAGTAGCAGTAGTAGTAGTAGTAGTAGTAGTAATAGTAGTAGTAGTAGTAGTAGTAGTAGTAGTAGTAGTAGTAGCAGTAGTGGCAGCAGCGGCAGCTATAGCAGCAGCAATGATAGTTGAAGTAGTAGTGGTGGTTGTGGTGGTGGTGGTGGTTGTAGTAGTAGTAGTAGTAGTAGTAGTAGTAGTAGTAATGGGGAGTGGCAGCGGCGACGGTAGAAGTGGGCGACATCGTCGCGGTGGACGCGTTGATGGCGACGGTGATAGTGATGGTGGTTGTCATGGTCGTGGTAGCGGTGGGAGACGTGTGATGATGACAGTGATGATGATGATGATGATGATGATGATGATGACAGTGATGATGATGGTGATGATGATGATGATGATGATGATGATGGTGTTGATGATGATGGTGGTGGTGGTGGTGGTGATGATGATGATGATGATGATGAGGATGATGATGATGGTGTTGATGATGATGATGATGATGATGATGATGATGGTGGTGGTGGTGATGATGATGATGGTGGTGGTGAC
>NC_068988.1:7941212-7941928 GCF_001194135.2 Octopus bimaculoides
ATATATATATATATATAAGGTTTTTAACTTTTAAATTTTCATATTCAAAAGAGACAGAGACTTCAAATTCGATATATCGATTTATTCACCACTCTATGTTAACATTTCTGTTAACATTTCTCTATGTTAACTTATCCAGTGACTGGTCCATTGGATTTAGACATTTGGCACTTCTTCAGGAGTGGTTACCATTCGAACAAAACACGAAAAGACACATACATAACCATCATTAGATCCTTAGAATCTCGTTAGATATATATATCCATTTCTCATCACGTTTTCATTCCGTTTATAAAGCGAATCAAAGATGAAAATGCGATCCAAAAGGTTCTTCTCACTCAACTCATGTGGTACCATGACGTTGTAGTGATTTGTGTACCCAAGCTTTACCAGGTGCTCATGAAGGACGGATTTTGATAGGTTGTGCAATGTGGGTTATTCTCAATTAATGAATTGATTTGGTCATCATCTGTAGTGGATGGTCTGCCTGATCTCTCTTTATCAATAAGGTTACAATCTCCAGCTCGGAACCTTGCGAACCACTTCCGTACAGTTCTTTCGGATAAAGAAACATCACCATAAACTGCGCATATTTCTTTGGCTGCTTGTGAAGCATTTTTCCCTTTACAGAAAAAGAAAAGCATCAAGTGCCGAAAATGAACTTTCTTATCTTCCATTTTAAAGGGCTACAGAATTTACACTGGTTATAGGAACAT
>NC_068988.1:7943521-7945618 GCF_001194135.2 Octopus bimaculoides
CATGCGTTTGAATATCTTCCTTGGTCATATTGGCGATATGAAGGCGAGCGTTGTCGTGCAGCAGAAGACCTCCATGCTGCCGATTAGGTCTTTTCTCTTGAATAGCCGTGTTGAGTCGTTCCATCTGTTGAACATAGAGTTCCGCGTTGACCGTTTGGTTCCGTTCAAGCAACTCGTAATGGATAAGCCCTTCCCAGACCCACCATACGCACAACATCGTTTTACGTGAATGAAGATCTTGCTTCATGCGCGGTGTCGCTTGTTTACCATTGCTAGCCATTCCTTACGCTGCTTCATATTGATGTACAGGCACCATTTTTCGTAGCCAGTAACAATTCGGTAAAGAAATCGTTGCTTGTGTCCATGAGTTGAGTGGTGACGAGGAAGCAAACCAGCGGAGATTGTGGCTTGTTGATTTTTGTTGTTGTCACTTAAAGCATGCGGAACCCTTGCTCCATACTTTTGAACCTTTCCCATCGAGTGAAGATGCTTTTCTATAGCAGTGTGGAAGCATTCCATTTTCTCTGCCAGTTGTCTTGACGTGTGACGAGAATTTTCGTGCAAATGTTTATTTAATCGCTCTTCATCGAACTCAACTGGACGTTCAGAACGAGGTGCGTCTTTGAGGTCAAAATTTCCGTTTTTGAACTTGGCATACCAATCACGGGCGGTTCCTTCAGCTATGGCTCCCTCTCCATACACAGTACAAATGTCGCGAGCAGCTTTTGTAGCCTTAAAATCTTGATTAAAAGCAAAAAGAAGGAGGTGTCGAAAATGCTCGTTTTTCTTAATTTGACATTCCATTTTAATGATCTGAAAATAACCAAAAATTAACTAAAATTAACTAAAATTAATTAGAAAAAATACAAAATAGATTCCAAGATGATTCAAAAATAAAATTCTCGAAAAAAATAGATTCCAAAATTTAAAAACGCAATAAATTCCAAAATTAAAAAAAAAACAACCAATATAGTTCGCAGAGATCATCAAGAAAAATATTTTTTTCTAATTCACAATGTATCTCCAAAGAAAGGATCGCAAAAATACAGCTCCCAAATTTAATGCAGAGCTTAATAGCCACCCCGAGAACCCAATTTCCACGAAAAACTGTTCGCCGGGAGCTGCACAAAGCCGGATTTCACGGGAGGGTTGCAATCAGAAAACCACTACTTTCAAAAACAAACGTTGCAAAGCGTTTAGAGCGGAGTAAAAATCTACAGAATTGGTCCCTAGAGCAGTGGAAGAATGTTATTTTCTCGAACGAGTCATCCTTTACTTTATTTCCGACCACCGACCAAG
Source organism: Octopus bimaculoides (assembly GCF_001194135.2). NCBI lineage: Eukaryota > Metazoa > Mollusca > Cephalopoda > Octopoda > Octopodidae > Octopus > Octopus bimaculoides. The sequence continues at coordinate 7,944,821 of NC_068988.1, forward strand.
TATACATGTGGAGACAGCCAAAAGATGCATTTGACCCAGACTGCCTTCTTCCAGCAATATGGAAATGGATCTGTGATGATCTGGGGAGTTATATCTTGGAAATCCGCTAGCCCAATGGTTTCCCTTCGTGGCAGAATTAACAGTCAAGACTATTTAAGCATTTTATCTGATCAAGTGCATTATATGGTTGTAGAACTATTTCCGAGAGGAAACGCAATCTTTCAGGATGATAATGCACCAATTCACACAGCTAAAGTTGTTACTGAATGGCACGAGGAACATTCTAGTGACGTTGAACATCTCTGGCCACCACAGTCCCCAGATCTCAATATTATTGAACATTTATGGTGCATTTTAGAAAAACAAGTAAGGAGTCGATATCCTCCACCATCATCACTACAAGAACTGGAGACTGTTTTAGCTGAAGAATGGACAAAAATTCGTTTGGAAACAATTCAAACTTTGTACGAGTCCATACCTCATAGAATTCAAGCTGTAATTACTACCAAAGGCGGTCGTACCCCCATATTAAAATTAATTTGTTTTAAACTTTAAGGTGCTTCCATTATTTTGTCCAACCACTGCATATGTATACATATATATATCGATAAGTTTGGGACTAAAATTGTTCACGACGCTGCCCTAGCATGGCCATCGTCTAATGACTGAAATAAAGATATTTGCTTATATGTGTGTGTGTGTGTATGTGTCTGTGTGTTTGCTAGTGCGTGTGTACTTTTACTTTATATACAAATATATATGTGTATATATGTATGTATAAATATATATATATATATA
>NC_068988.1:7946853-7952462 GCF_001194135.2 Octopus bimaculoides
TACATATATATATAAGTACATATGTGTGTATATATGCATATATATATATATTGTTTATATTATTTTATATATATATATATATATATATTTATATATGGATATATATACATACGTATATACAAAAGACTGTATGTATGCATCTATATGCATACGTACACACATCAGATATTGTTGTATATATGTGCGCCTGGGAGTGTGTGTGTACTTATATACATATACATACATAATTACATAAATGCATATATATATATATATGTGAATGTTCGTACTGTGTGTGTGTTTGTGTGTGGATATACGTGTGTGTGTGTGTGTGTGCGAGCGCACGTGTATGTATGTATGCTTGTATGAATTTGTGTCTGTGTGCGTGGGTGCATGTGTGTGTGTGAGAGAGAGAGAGAGAGACGAAACGGGGTAGCCGATTGCTAATCGATGTTGATAGGTATAAAAATGAATTTGATTGATCGACGACGGTGCGGACTTTATGCGAATTCAGGTCACGAGAGCATTTGCTTGATTCAGCAGACACCGACTGACGTCAGAGCTGACGTCAGAGATCGTAATGAGCGATCTTTTGAAGTGAGTTAACAAAAGTAAAAAAGAAAACTAGAACGGTCGCAGATAAAAAGGGGTTATAGAACGAGGTCATTACTGATCTGCTGATCCCTATATAGAAGTTGGAATGTTGTGTCGGTTCGATATCGTGTGATGCGGTGCGGCGAGGATGTCGCTTATTAACAATGGCCGGGCTAGAAACAATAGGAGAGAAAGAGGAATTGAAGGAAAGAGAGACATAGAGACGGGAAGAGACAGACACAGAGACGGAAAGAGAGACATAGAGACAGGAAGAGACAGACAAAGAGAGTACGAGAACGAATTTAGAGAATGTGACTGAGTCAGATATAAACCAGGAAGAAGAGACAGAGCGTCTACAACATTACGATTTAAAGTTTGGTGGCGATAAGTGTGTGTGTGGGTGTGTGGGTGGGTGTGCGCGCGTGTGTGTGTGTGCGCGCGCGTGTGTGTGTGTGTGTGTGCGTGTGTGTGTGTGGAGGTGCAATGGCCCACTGATTAGGGCAGCGGACTCGCGGTCATAGGATCGCGGTTTCGATTCCCAGCCCGGGCGTTGTGAATGTTTATTGAGCGAAAATATCTAAAGCTTCACGAGGTTTCGGCAGGGGATGGTGGCGAACCCTGCTGTACTCTTTCACCGCAACTTTCTCTCACTCTTTCTTCCTGTTTCTGTTGTACCTGTAATTCAAAGGGCCAGCCTTGTCACACTCTGTATCACGCTGAATATCCCGAGAACTACGTTAAGGGTACACGTGTCTGTGGAGTGCTCAGCCGCTTGCACGTTAATTTCACGAGAGGGCTGTTCCGTTGATTGGATCATCTGGAACCCTCGTCGTCGTAACCGACGGAGTGCCATAGTAGTATATATATACTTAAACTCTCCATTTTATCATATCATTAGATAGATAGATAGATAGATAGATAGATAGATAGATAGATAGATAGATAGATAGATAGATAGACATAGAGAAATCCCTCGACTATCGCGAGTTTTACGTTCCAAAACCTCCTGCGATAGGTGAAAATCCGCGAAGTAGAAACAGTATTGTACTGTATATGTTTTTATTATAACTGCAAAACCACACCACGGAGGATTCGACGTAAGCTTAGATAATAAACCGCGATATGTGAACCGCGATCCGTCGACGGATTACTGTATGTATATATATATATATATATATATATATATATATATATATATATATATAGAGAGAGAGAGAGAGAGAGAGAGAGAGGGAGAGAGAGAAAGAAAGAGGGAGAGAGATTACATATATGTATATTTGCTACATACATTTATACATATATATATATATATATACCTATACAAACACACACACACACACACACACATACACACACATACACACACACGCATACACATACACACACACACATACACACACACATATATATATGTATACAAACATGGTATATATATAAATCGTTAAAACAGCTAATGACGGGTTTTAAAAATCTCATTACCAACAAATAACAAGTAGAATATGATATAATAATATATTTTATTTCTATTTTACCGAAAGCTACACTGCTTACGAAAGATATATTACGTTTCGTCTCGTTAATCGTCGAAGTATTGAGAAAAGAAGACAAGAATTTAGAACAGGTGGCCTTTCAGATAAATACGTGGGAAGAGCAACAAGCAAGGCCGACACAAATAAACGGAGAGGTCGGGGGAATATGTATACATTTATTTGTTCCTACTCTAGGCACAAGGCCCAAAATTTTGGGGTAGCGGGCTAGTCGATAAGATCGACCCCAGTACGCAACTAGTACTTAATTTATCGACCCTGAAAGGATGAAAGGCAAAGTCGACCTCGGTGGAATTTGAACTCAGAACAAAGACAGAAGAAATACCGCTAAGCATTTCGCCTGGCGTGCTAACGATTCTGCCAGCTCGCCACCTTAAATATGTATATATATCCACTTCTACTCTAGGTACAAGGCCCGAAATTTTAGGGGCCAGTCGATAAGATCGACCCCAGACCCCAAGTAGTACTTAATTTAACGACCCCGAAAAGATGAAAGGCAAAGTCGACCTCGGCGGAATTTGAACTCAGAACGTAAAGACATACGAAATACCGCTAAGCATTTCGCCCGGCGTGCTAACGATTCTTATTCTTTTATTGCCCACAAGAGGCTAAACATAGAGGGGACAAACAAGGACAGACAAAGGGATTAAGTCCATTACATCGACCCCAGTGTGTAACTGGTACTTAATTTACCGACCCTGAAAGGATGAAAGGCAAAGTCGACGTCGGTGGAACTCAACACGTAACGGCAGACGAAATACCGCTAAGTATATATATATATATATATATATATATATATATATATATCGTTTCAGTGGTTAGTCCGCGGTCCAGAAACACCAACGAGAACAACAATACCAATATTACCAACAACAACAGCAGCCAAAACGAGACCACGTTACAACATAGACCTCACAAACAAAAAGGAAAAGTTGGACATAGCCTGGAAACTCATCAGACATGAGCAAACCTGGGCCAACGTTACCATCTCGAAAGTGGAAATTGAATCAGTGGAAATTAAAACAGTTCATTTCAGATGCACCTCAGCAGAGACAAAGAAACCAGCAATAATAGCACAAGTAGATATTGAAACTGCGCAGAGATGTATCAGAGGTAATACGAAGTACATAGCGAGGGACAGACAATACGGCACCATTTCGGTACTTTTTAAGTCAGAAAACCTCGCTATGAACCAATCAATGACTCCTTGCAAAACCATCAAGGTCATTATGTAGCCATCCCCATATGGGCGAAATGAACAGCGCGTGTCCGCATTTCCAGGCTTCTGGATTGGTGGCTTCTGGGATGCGTAATTGAGCGAGGGTCAGATATCGTCCCGACAAAAACTACCAGGGTGCCACGCAGTGGGACTGAACCCAGAACAATGTGGTTGGTAAGCAAGCTATTTACCACACGGTCACTGCTGCTGAAGATATATGGAAAAAGGAGTTCGTATGTTCTTTATTCTTTGTTAGTTTCTGGTTAAAGTCGTTGGGTTTGTGAAACAAACCTTCATAGAAAATGGCGCCCAGTTTACAGAACTGGATCAGTTTACACACCATTGCTTTCTGTTTCTATTTCACATCACTAGATTGTATATTTATTTCAGTTTCCATGGTGCATTTGGTGAAAATGTGCGCGTGCGTGTGCGCGTGCGTGTGCGCGTGCGTGTGCGCGTGCGTGTGCGTGTGCGCGTGTGTGCGCGTGCGTGTGCGCGTGCGTGTTTGCGTGTCTACATACATACACACACATATGTATTTAGATACATATTCATGTACCTGTGTCTTCGTGAAAGTATACGCATATACATACATACATACATACATATATACATATACATACATATATATACATACATATATATATATATATTTATATGTGTGTGTGTATTTGACTGTATATATATGTACATTGACACGTGCTTATTGTATGCATGTATATATGTGTGTGTGCGTGTGTATATATATATATACACACACATATATATATATTCATATACCTATACACACCCACTCACACACATATACATTTACATATGTACGTGTATTCACTAGCGAGAGTTTATTATATAAAATTACTCTACGTGCGTAAACAGGAATCTACAAACAATTGCCAAGAATTTCTTTTTCTTTCGTTATCAGACTCGTGTAAGAATTCGTATCAATAAGAATTGGACGTACACTCTAATAAGAAGACAAATTAGTATTAGACTTTAATTGTGGTGGTCATATATTTCTTTTGGTGTATGCGTGAGCGTATGAGTTTGTTTTGTTTTTGGAGAATTTTTGTTTTTCCTATTGAAGAATATTAACGATATGCGTGTGTGAAATACGGACTGGTAAAGAACAAAAAATACGTATACTGAAACCAGAAGTCTTATACAAATGTCGAATGCAGTAATATTTAAATAAATAAAAAAACAAAACTGTCATTGATAACATGTTATGGATAGTTACTAGGCAACTGATGGTACGTTTGAACAAAGTGAAAAATCATAGAAAATACAAAAAAAAACAAACAAATGTCGGAAATGTAGATAGCCAAATCTCTTCGCTATAATTTCAAGATGCAAGAAATAAGAATTAACTTTGGCGCTTCTTAGATAAATTTAAGCTGATTGTAATTTAGTTTGTGACAGATTTAATTACATTGAAATAGAGTGTCATATATAGACATGCTTGCTTGCATACATACATACATGCATATATCCATAATTGTACTCCCACATACATGGTGCCATAAGTGCACATATGTACCTCCTGTACAAATACTCTCTCTTTCTCTCTCTCTCTCTCTCTCTCTCTCTCTCTCTCTCTCTCTCTCTCTCACACACACACACATATATATGTATACGAGAATTTTAATGGAGATAAAACTCCAGTATATAGTACAACTGTTTCTTCGCTCGTATATGAGCTGTCCGGTTTTATTTTGTCATTTATATTTTATTCTTATTCATCCATTCGATACTCAACGACCAACTGGAATTTCACCAGGTAATGCCTTACTGGATTTGACCACGAGAAAGGAACCCTGGGGAAGGAAATGTTTTTATACAGGGAGTTGAATTTGAGTTATTTCCTACAGCTCCTTAAAACGTTTCTGAAACGGCCGTAGGTTTAGACTGATTCTTTGAATCTCCTCCTTTAATCTATTCTAACTATATTTTCTACTTTCATGGTACACCTTATATATTTTTATGTTTTTTATTTTTTAGTTTTTATGTTTATATTCCTATATTTCTATATTCTTATCATCTATGTCTTAATGTAAATATGCGGTTATTTGAATGGAATAATATCTTATGTCATACATCTGAATTATGAATTTGCTTGTCTGAATGTTTAAGACAAATATCTGAAAGTTTTCTCTTATACCAAATTATATATATATATATATATATATCTTTATATAAAGATAGATAGATATATACGTACATATAATACATATATGTATATATATATGTATCTATATATATATATATATATA
>NC_068988.1:7955292-7956309 GCF_001194135.2 Octopus bimaculoides
GAGGCACACTGCTCCTCTAAACGGAAACCTCTTTTCAGCTTCTGTCGTTCACCAAATCCCTTCACAAGACTTTGGTCGGCCTGGGACTATAAGAGAAAATACTTGCCGAAGATCTCTTGCAGTGGGATTGAACTCGGAACCAAGCAGAAGGGAATTAAGCTTCTAACCACACAGTCACGCCTGCGCCTAAATATGAACAAAGATATAAGATAATGAATAGAAGGGTTTTATACATATAACAGCCCCAAACAAAGGGTGGCGATGAATGAATAGCTTTGATCACAGGTTCGCTTTCTCAACGCTGACTTGGGGCGAAACACAAACAACAACACCAACAAGAACAACAACGTTATTTCCCGCTGCCACTAACACCGGAGTCGTCGCCACAACCACCACCATCAAACTGACCAAAAAAGCAAACACATGATTGGATGAAAGACCCAACTGAAAAGGAGACGCTAAACACTATGAAAGGGAATAGTGTTGCATCGATTGTTGCTAGGCAACTTTGAAGGCTCCTCATTTGAATACAAACACTTCAAATGTATATACTAAGACCACAGATTCGCATGGCATGCATACAAATACATAGCTTCATGTATATGTGTGTGTATGTGTGTGTGTTTATATATATATATATATGCATGTATGTATGTGTATATTCACACATACATAAACCCATATACCTGTGCGTATACATACACACACACGTATCCTACTTCAAATGTATATACAAGCATAAAAAATTCGCATGCATACAAGTTATATAATACACACATAACACAAATACTTGCAGAGCTCCATATATAAATAATATATATATATATTTATACACACACACACATGTATATATATATATATATACATAAATGCATACACATATATATACATATATACATATATATATACATGCATACACATACTCATACACACACACACTTATATATCTATATATATACACACGCACGCACGCACACACACACACACACACACACACACACACACACACACACACAC
>NC_068988.1:7956922-7957926 GCF_001194135.2 Octopus bimaculoides
ACACACACACACACACGCACACACACATACACACACACACCACACACACACACATACACACGCACACCAATTCGCACACATATATATGGAAGAATATATATAAATTAGGAATATAAGCGTGTTGATGTACATGCATATATACACGCTCGTACATAGATATACAGTCAGAGGCATGCTTTGTCCAACGGCAGAAACCTACGGTCACTAACAACATTCTGTATTAAATCAGAGCGAAAAAGAGTTCATTTAATGAGATACCTTTTATTATATCACCTGGCGAGAAGCTTCTGCACTGAAAGATGCGCCACAGCTAGATGCATAGTTCCCCACTCACAAGGCATTGATGCAATCTCATCTCAACTAGGTCGTCCCGTAGGACGCCCTAACAGGAGTTTCGGTTGCGCATACTATAGAAGTCACAGGGCGCTGCTCCATGTGGTCCCGCAGTTTCCATCTAACTTGAAATATTAGGGTTTCATCTATTGTCTTGTATTCAAGATCCTCTGCATGAAATCCAGCTAGTTCAAAGCCAGGAATCTGATCTGTTAGGTCCTGCCGATAACTAAATCAACGCCCTGCTGCTGATGCTTTGACTTATTGTCGTTAAGGTTTTGTCTGTCTCTTACCCTTCGACTTGTCTGGCCTGGTAAGACCTGCCTGAAGATTTCTCTCCCTCCAGCATAGCTCTCCGGGTCAATGGAACACACAGACACTTCACCGCGACAAGGTACTTGTTGAATTGGCCGTTCACTACGCAGTAATTTTTCCGCCCTTTGACGGGTAGGTAGATAGATAGACAGATAGATAGATAGACAGATAGATAGATAGATAGATAGATAGATAGATAGATAGATAGATAGATAGATAGATAGATAGATAGATAGTAGAAAGGTAGATAAATAGGACGATAGATATAGCCATCGATTTATTCCACAGATAAATTATTAAAATACACGTGAACGTTCTGTACTGAGTAGCTTATTTCTTTTACGTTTTGTTCGCTG
>NC_068988.1:7958529-7959026 GCF_001194135.2 Octopus bimaculoides
AGAGAGAGAGAGAGCGAGAGAGAGAGAGAGTGAGATAGATAGATAGATAGATAGATAGATAGATAGATAGATAGATAGATAGATAGATAGATAGATAGATAGATATCTTAAGTCCTGGTAAGATAGAATGGTAAGCTACTTCCAGAGAAGCACTCAACTCGAGTTCTGGGCTATCAATACTGTCGGATTCCTGAACAATACTAATATTCTTCAAGTTTAAAAAAATCACCGCTGTGTGGTGTGGAAGAGCAAATTATAATCCAAATAATAAGAAGACTAAGAAATTCGTTAACACGAAGAATTTCTTAGTCTTCTTATCATTTAGATTATGTCAATAGTAAGTTCTTACATACATACATACATACATATACATACATACATATGGGGATATATATATGTGTGTTTGTGTGTGTGTGTATATATATATATATATATATACTGATATATATATGTGTACATGTATATATATATATATATATATATATATATATATATAT
>NC_068988.1:7959462-7961316 GCF_001194135.2 Octopus bimaculoides
TATATATATATATATATATATATATATATATATATATATATATGCATATATGGGTACAGGACGTCACCAACGGTAAACAACATGATATACGAAAACAAATGAGTTAAATACGCAAATAACGAGAGAAAATGGACAAGAAATACAATGAATGACCCTTCATCAGTTGTCGGCTGTCTACTCGCCACATCTCTAATGCAAATGAGGGCCTATCCAGTATCAGTATTGATAGAAATAACAACCAGATCACCAGTGATTTCACGTTTACATTAACGCTCGTCAGTGGCTCTCACCGGCGCCTTGGGTTAAACTCAGCTACTCTTGTCAGCTTATAAGATCGGAATAGCGCTTACAGTCTCTTTAGTAGCGTATATATTTTTTAGCGTTTCAGTCGAAAAATTGCTTACAAGCCACCCATATGATTTATAATTTACATCTTTACCATTTATGAAGTCAGCGTATGATTTCTATCGTGATCTTAAAAGCTGACAAGAGTAGTTGAGTTTAACGCAAGGCGAAAAAATAACTCTTAATGCACGCTGATAATGTCACTAGAATGAATAAAACAAAAAAAATTATTAGTTAATCCCATACTCGTGTTTTCCTATTAAGGAACAAATAAATTAATTTGTCATCCGTAGTTCATCAGTGGGATCGCTAAAGAATGCATAATTATGTAGCTTTAATACGTACCGAAAACGTACACAAAACTTTATAAATATATATGTATGTATCTGTATATATGCATATATATACAGACATACAGAGAGAGGTTTGTGTGTAGAGAGAAAGAGAGTGATACTTTAAAGTGTATAGAAGAAAAACGTTACATGGTTATAAGTATATATATATATATATATATATATATATGTATTACTTGATGTTATTTCATTCTATTTTTCTGCCACCGGTTTCAACCAGAGGTTGCGACCAAGCTGGAACGCCGGCTTCTGTGTTTTGGCTTCTCCTTTCAGTACTGTTTTTGGTGAAGAAGCGTGTTGAACGAAGCTGCTCTGCTTTTTCCTCCTGTTGCGATGTGGGCTCATCTGTATGTTATATATAAATGTATGTTTTACACACACACACACACACACACACACATATATATATATATATTAGTGGAGGCGCAATGGCCCAGTGGTTACGGCAGCGGACTCACGGTCGGAGAATCGCGGTTTCGATTCCCAGACCAGGCGTTTTGAGTGTTTATTGAGCGAAGACACCTAAAGATCCACGAGACACCTGCAGGGGGTGGTGGCGAACCCTGCTGTATTCTTTCGTCACAGCTTTTTCTCACCCTTTCTTCCTGTTTGTTGTACCTTTATTTCATAGAGCCAGCCTTGCTACACTCTGTGTCACGCTGAATCTCCCCAAGAACTACGTTAAGGGTACACCTGTCTGTGAAGTACTCAGCCACTTGCACGTTAATTTCATGAACAGGCTGTTACGCTGATCAATTCAACTGGAACCCTCGTCGTCGTAACCGACAGAATATTACGATATATATTTTCATACATTTATATATATAAATATATACCTGCCTATATATATATATATGTGTGTGTGTGTGTGTGTGTGTGTGTGTAGAGCGTTAAGCTAATACATCCATTTGTTGTTTACACCACCTGTCTTCGTCTTGTTTTTTCGTAAATTCTCCCATATATATATATATATATATATATATATATATATTGTTACGAACGCCCGCACGTGAAGCACCTCGACGAAGAGAAAACTCGCGCGCGCGCGAACGTCGATGCTCAGTGAGTCGGGATGTTCGCCACGGCTAAGCCCCGGCCGGAGCACGCAACGAAGACAACAGGCAAAAGGAGGAGGAAGAAATAACACGGAGACCAT
>NC_068988.1:7963711-7964672 GCF_001194135.2 Octopus bimaculoides
ATATATATATATATATATATGCATATGTATATGTATATGTATATATATATATATATATATATATATATATATATATAGAGAGAGAGAGAGAGAGAGAGAGAGAGAGAATGCACACGCACCCACGTACACCTTATGTGTGAGTGTGTGTAAGTATGAGTATGTGTAGTGGTGGATGAGTGTGTGTCTGTGAATATTTGTATGTGTGTGTGTGTGTGTGTGTGTGTGTTCACGTGCCTGTGTTTACCGTATTACTGGAAATCTGTTACTACTTTGCTTAACTCCTCTGACGTAAGACAACGCATATAAATCGTTGAAGCAGAAAAAACAAACAGCAGATATTCACCTTCCTCGTATTTGACTGAACTTTGCTCATATCTTATAGATAAAACATAATACAATTCTCTTTGCCAGAGAAGTTTCGTGGTGTGTGAACTTCAGTGGAAAGTATTTGTCTGATACTAAACCAGACTTTATGAGTGAGGCAGTATCTCGTATGCTTGTTTGCATATAGCTATCTGTCAACGTCTATCTGTGTTTCTTAATGTTTATATATTTGTGCGTGACACTTTACTCGTTTTGATTTCTTGTCATTTGTCATTTGTGGGAAAGAATGCGTTTGTATGAACTTCCGGTTTTTGGTATAAAATTTTAGCGTGTGTGCGTGAGTGATTCAGTGTATTGCTATGTGTGTGTGTGTGTGTGCGTGTGTCAGTATTTGTGTACGTGTGTCTGCGATACTATGTACGTGTACCCACACGCAAACACACACAAACATACACACACACACACAAACACACATACACAAATATATACGTGCTTTACTTTTGTGTATTTTGTGTCAGTTTTGCGTGTAAGTCCAAATGTGTATGTGTATATTTGTAAATGTTTGTGTGTGTGTGTGTATACATACATACATACATATATATATATATATATATATATATATATATATATATATATA
>NC_068988.1:7965530-7966457 GCF_001194135.2 Octopus bimaculoides
AAAGCTGTGGTTGGCCCGAGGCTATAGTAGATGGCACTTGCCCAAGGTGCCACACAGTGAGACTGTGGTTGGGAAGCTAGATACTTACCACACAGCCACTCCTGCGCCTACATATATATAAGTGAAAATGTAGGTAATGTTTGCGTTTTTAGACTTTAGAGTGGCATTAGAAAATGACTATTTTTAAATCTCACAACATGAGATATTCAGCAACAGTACATTGTAGTAAAGATTGTTTGCCAACATAACATGGCAGTCCTGATTTAGGTCGAATGTTGCTATAATTTAGCTCCAGGCTGATGAATAAAAATAACCCGATACACAGATATTGTCTTGTGCTGAGTTGGGGTGCTAGATTCCATTGTTCGAAAATATAAGGACACAGATCGCGTCGTATAGCCAGCTGGCGACGATGTCTCCTGGGGCTAAATTACAGCAACATTCGTCCTAAACCAGGACTGTCATGTTATGTTGGCAAACAATCTTTACTTTAGAGTGGCACTTCGTCAGACGGTGCGCCCTAACATTGTGTGTGTTCCAGACATTGTTTCTTTGCTTATATCGGGATATGCTTATACGTTAAAACCAGCCAGGGTGCAGGAGAATCGGGTATTTAAACAGTAAAGCACTAAGGTCAGGTCAGTGATAGTGTTATCGTGTACAAACATTATTTAAGGACAAAGACGTGCTTACAGATTTGTACTCCGGTTGTGCTTACCCTCACAACTCGCTGCCTAAACATACGACGGATACAATTGCGTACACTCAGTGCACCACACTTCATAGAATTCATTTTATACCTTTTTCATTTTTATTATATATCTTATGATAGTTCTTATTGTGTTTTATTTTACAGTATACTAGTATGTTTGGTTTTATTGTGTCGCATTACTAATCCCTTATGCTTAGGTATATATATATATATAT
>NC_068988.1:7968524-7969630 GCF_001194135.2 Octopus bimaculoides
GTTGGCACTCCGTCGCTTACGACGTCGAGGGTTCCAGTTGATCCGATCAACGGAACAGCCTGCTCGTGAAATTAACGTGCAAGTGGCTGAGCACTCCACAGACACGTGTACCCTTAACGTAGTTCTCGGGGAGATTCAGCGTGACACAGTGTGACAAGGCTGACCCTTTGAATTACAGGCACAACAGAAACAGGAAGTAAGAGTGAGAGAAAGTTGTGGTGAAAGAGTACAGCAGGGTTCGCCACCGTCCCCTGCCGGAGCCACGTGGAGCTTTAGGTGTTTTCGCTCAATAAACACTCACAACGCCCGGTCTGGGAATCGAAACTGCGATCCTATGACCGCGAGTCCGCTGCCCTAACCACTGGGCCATTGCGCCTCCACATATACTATAATATACGTAGGGAAAATCCTTGAGAGAAATGTTCCAAACTTCGTCATTGGAGAATATTTCAACGCACGAACTGGTAGACATAGTAGGCTTCCAAATGTGCTGCCTTCGAAATCTCGAGCAAAAACATTCTATTGTACCACTTTGATTTTTAGACGTCCTCAACTCTTTAACTCCCAACCGAGAGAAATCAAAAATATAAAAGGAATTTTTACTAAAACAATTAAGAAAAGATTGGAAAAAAATCCTAATGACAATACTGGAGCAGCCAACCATTTAAGGATACACTTGGGGAAGCTCAGCTTCTACAAACTCAATCAAAGCCCGGTTTCCTGGTATAAGGCGACAGCGAAACTGACAGAAAAATAAATTAAAAGAATGAATGAATGTAAAAATAACATTGAGCGAACGAGAGAATAAGAGAGAGACAGACAGACAGAGACGGAGAGAGAGAGAGAGAGAGAGAGAGGGGGGGGAGAGACAGAGAGAGAGAGAGAGAGAGAGAGGGAGGGAGACAGAGAGACAGACAGACAAATAGAGACAGAGAGACAGGGAGAGACAGGGAGAGACAGGGAGACAAGGAGAGACAGAAAGACAGGGAGAGACAGAAAGACAGGAGAGACAGAAAGACAGGGAGAGACAGGGAGACAGACAGACAGAAACAGAAGCAGAGACAGAGACAGAGAGAGAGAGAGAGAGAGAGAGAGAGAGAGAGAGA
>NC_068988.1:7969948-7971029 GCF_001194135.2 Octopus bimaculoides
AGAAAGACAGAAACAGGCAGACAGACAGAGAGAGACAGAGGCAGAGACAGAGACAGACAGACAGACAGACAGACAGACAGACAGACAGACAGACAGACAGGCAGGCAGACAGAGACAGAGACAGAGGGAGAACTCTCACACTAACTTATTTTATAATCAAACACGTCACATGTATCATCAGTCACTTTAATTCAGAATGGCTAGATGCTGCTTCAAGCCGGATCGATAGACGGACAACATATACGAGCAATATTGAACAGCGTGATTGGGAAACGAAAATCAAAAAAACAAAATTAAGTTCTTTGACGAAAACAAAAGCGTGCGCTGTTAATCTATTTGCTAAATATACCAAATATTTATACAGTAAAGTGTACGATATTTGTTTTCAAAATTAGAAAGAGACCACTGTTTTCTCCTATGTATCAAATGTTTACTAAATTGTCATCACGTGTTTCATACAAAGAAAACTTAATAATAATTAAACTTACGTATAATTGAATACATTTCTACTAATTGCATTCCATTTTAATTGCTCTTTATGAATGCGTATCGTCTAATATTGACTCGTTAACGATCAATAGTAATTAATTCTTATTGTTTATATACACGCACACATATATATACATGCATACATATATGCATACACACACACATGTATGTATATATATGTATATATGCAGATATATTAGAGTTGTATATACATATATATATATACATATAGCCCCAGGAGGACATCTCCTCCAGCTGGCTTATCTCCTCCAGCTGGCTTATCGACACACGACTGTGTCCTGTTTGCCAAGGGAAGTTATCCCTCTCACCTCGATCAGCAGCACGAACGTATCCGGATTTCAGGGTTATTTCCCTTCGTCGGCGTTCGACAGCTGATGACCTTGGTGAGAGAGACAAAAACCTGGCAAACCTTATATCTTCTTTTCCAGTGAAATTCTTCACTGATATTGAAAAGGTGAAAACAAGCAATGTTAATTCTCTAAATGAAGTATTAACAGTAACTGCACGATAAAGTGTAGTATATTGCCACTTAAGTGTGGCTGACCCCTAGGGGTGGATGTTACTGTTGCTT
>NC_068988.1:7972243-7975223 GCF_001194135.2 Octopus bimaculoides
GAGAATTTACAGAAAAACAAAGGACGATGACGGGTGTGTAAACAACAAACAGAGGTATTAGTTTAACGCTCGGGAAGTGAGAAAGTCTTTTATGTTTCGAGCCTATGCTCTTCGGCAAGTAGGAACACAGAAATAAACAGAGAAAGAAAATAGAAAAAGGTTTAGTGGTTACCGATCTATTATGGCGAAAGCCGGACAGAGAGGTCACACAGGAGAGCTAGGAAGAAGGGGAGATAATAAAGTAGTATATATATATATATATATATATATATATATATATATCGCTCCGGGGAATAGAGTCTCAATCTCTTGAGTCTTTCCCAGTAGCTTATACGCTGCATAGAGGCTATCTTCTTCGTGTAGCGTCGATGGATTGCTTCAAGTTCTGCAATTGATTTTACTCTGGCTGGTGACCGTAGCTGGGACCAATAGTCAAAGTGGCTTAGGGCAAATGTCCGCCAGAGGACCATCATGATTTTCTGATCTCTCATTTTAAAAGTTCTACGAATCCATCCGGTCAGCCACCTGCATTTCATTGCCTACTTAGCAACATGCACATTGAAAGATGCATCATTACTCATGTAAATGCCTAGGTCTCGCACCTCGAGATCTGGTGTATTTAATTAGTATTGCATTTAGATATGTAAGCTGATAGCATAGAGCTTGCAATTTTTCTGCATTAAACTGCATGCTATTCTTCTTAGCCCACCTATATATTTCATGTAACTCACGTTGCAGGTGCATAGCGTCTTCAGAGTTCTGTGTCATCTGGAAAATTTTGTATCTTCTGCATAACTTGTGTTCGTAGCCCACTGTGTGGCTGAGGGCATATCTGAGAGAAGCATTATGAACAGTAGTGGTCCCAGAACCGTGCCTTGCCGAACACCGTTCAGCATTTGCGTGTCATTGGAGGTGGCCCCATTGGCTGCTACTGCTTGACTCCTATCTTTCAGAAAGTCATACAGCCATTCTCCTAATTTCCCGACTATGCCGAGATCATGCAGTTTGTGACATATCATACCATGATCGACTTTATCGAAAGCCTTTGCAAAGTCGAGATATATCACATGCACATTTGAGCGGTTGTGCAGCTGTTTCAACACCCACTCATAGTGTTGTAAGAGTTAAATCTGGCAGCTTCTTCCTGGTCGCAAGTTATTCTCCTTAAGGAAGGTGATTAGTTTTCTTCTGACTATTCGTTCCATGACTTTGCTGATGTACGAGGTCAGAGAGATAGGTCTGTAGATCTTGGCCTCTACTCTGCTACCTCCTTTATGGAGGGAACATATTTTCCCTTCCTTGAGCTTGCTTGGAAGTTAGCCAGTTGCAAGGAAACTCTGGAAGAGAGACTGCAGTGGTCCTGCTAGGACTCGCTTACATGCTTTTAGAAGGATTGCTGGGAATTCATCGGGGCCAGTAGCTGAGTTCGGGTTCATCTCATCTATAGTCCTTATTATATCATCTTCTTTTAATCAATCAGCACTGCCTCTGTGTTTATATCTGCAGTGGCAACAGAGTCAGCTTGATTGCTGACTTGCAAGTGTCCCAGGGGTCGAGTGAAAACTCTTTTGAATTGTTCATTTAGTAATTCACTTATCCTCATTTGGTTTCTTGTGAGTGAGCCATCTTTCTCGAGAAGTGGCCCTACCCTGCAGTGCATTGAAGCTGTTTCTTTGGCAAACTTGTAGCAGGCTCTGAGGTTAGATTTATACTGTCTATAGCACAGGCTTCTTTGTCTGCTCTTTCTTTTATATGGGAGAGTCGCAGATTTTTTAAAATCTCCAGCAGGTGTTTTTTCAGGCGGAATTTTTCACAGCTTTCAATTTGTTTATTTAGGCGATTTGAAACTTTTGTACACCGTCTCATAAGAACTTTCCTCCCTCTAGAGATTTTGTTCTTGTGTACAGTGGCCTTTCTCTCCGGAACACATTTGTAGCATATGGCTTGCATTACAGACAGGAATTGTTGAAGTTCCATGTCGATGTCCGGTGGCGAGAGACATTTAGGCCAGTTTTTCAGTTTGCTTTATGGATGTTCAAACTGGAAAGATTTTGAGAGTTTCTTATAGACTGTATCTCCATAGTTTCCTTGATCCGTACATGGTCAGCTCTACCATGTTGTCATCCAAGAGTAGCGTCGGTTTCATTTTCACATTATGGATGCCATCCATATTATTTGTGAAGCAGAGATCCAGTATATTACCTGCCCTAGTTAATTGGATTACTATTTGTTCCCTGTACAAAGTGTTGATAAGATCCAGGAAAGACTTCGCCTGTCTTTGTTCGCAACGCGCCATTCCTAAGAGAGAAAGGCCCTCAAGCCATCCGACATTGGGCAGATTGAAGTCTCCCATAAGAAATACACTTTACGTGTTGTTCCATAGAACTTCTATATTTATAATATAATATTTGTAATATATAATGTGATATATATAATATAAATACATATATGTGTGCGCGTAGAGAGAGACAGAGAAAGAGAGAGACACGCGTATATATATGTCTGAATGTATGTATATGTATATACACTCACACATGATAGATTTGTATCTGATGCCTCACACTAAAGACCATTGTTACAAACATCGCTGCTAGGGTAAAGCAATATCGGTGACGTCGCTCCGCTGAAGTTTCACATCGAATAATGAAGACCTTGACATCGCGGTCAACAAGACGTGAACTATTCACAACAGTTGCTTAATGAAAACTTAATTAAATTCTCATATAATTAATTAATTAAAATACTTTGCTTTTCTATTTCTTGTTTTTCTCTGTTTATTCATATTGATTATGTTTGTGTGTATATATATAAATATATAGATACATATATATATATGTATATGTATGTATATAAACATATAAATATAAATATACATATATATACATATATATGCATATATATATACACACACATATATATATATACATATATATATATATATATATATATATATATATATATATATATATATATATATATA
>NC_068988.1:7975542-7976170 GCF_001194135.2 Octopus bimaculoides
CATACATACATATATATATTATTTTTTCTAATATATATATATATATATATGGATGGATGGATGGATGGATGGATGGATGTAAATGTGTGTGTGAATATATATATATATATATATATATATTTATATGCATGCATATTTGCATATAAACATACACGGGCAAGCACACTCACATACACACATACACATACACATACACATACATACACACAAACATACACACGCACACACATACGCACACACGTATATACACACATACACATATACATGTATATATACACATCCATGCATACGTATACAATTTCATAATATTATAATTCAATCTGTTTGTATTCTCGTGTGCTCCTGACCTTCTGTGCCTTATAACATAAAAATATGTTACATATCATGTTGCACGGGAAAGATTTCGTACATTTCCGGTCCCTAGAACCCACCATCTAGAAGAATTTTATCTATCGTATCAATACATTGAAGAAACACCTCTCTATAGTTGCAAAAAAAAAGAGCAACAAGAAAATTATATAGAGGAGCACAAGACATATAGATGTACACATCATAAACATAATACAAACGCGCACAGAGAACAAAACGAAATTACAGATAAGTACATCAGTAAGAAACACCTATATAT
>NC_068988.1:7976257-7977913 GCF_001194135.2 Octopus bimaculoides
TATATATAGGTATGTATGTAATAGCGAATGCGCTTACACTGACATACCCAGCTATGCGTCTAGCACCGAATGAACAAGTGCACACACTAACTCACTGAGAAATATACATACCACGTAAGATAAAGTACACACACACATAGACACACATACATACACACACACCACACACATATACATAACGGTTTCAAAATTTCGCACAAAGCCAACAATTTTAGGGAAAGGTAAGTCGATTACATCGACCCCAGTGCTCACCTGGTACTAATTTTATCGACTTAGAAAGGACGAATGATACAGTCGACCACGGTGGCATTCGAACTCAGAACGTAATGATCGACGAATACCGATAAGCATTTCACCCACGCGCGCTACCGATTCTGCCAGCTCGCAGCCTTGCAAACATCTGTACATAATAAATACCATTTTTGTGAATGAACATATTCTCAATGACTATATTCAGCCATCATGAATACCTACTCACTAACCTCATTTTTTGTACAAATGGCTTTTGTATTTGTTTGTTTTCGTGTAAATTTCAAACATAACATGATCTGTTGAAGTTCTCTTTCTTTTCTTACTTTTGAAATTATTTTTACGGAATAATACAGGAATATTAGGCAATCTATTTTTCAACTTCTCTATTTTTGAAAACGTCATAAACTAATTTTGTTCAACAGCTGTTTCAAAAAGATAAACACCATTGTACGTATAGTTACATAATTCTGAAACATAATTCTGGTTAATATAACATATTATTCTTGGTGATTTGGCTAAACACAACTTCTAGTTTCATTTCAATTATATTAATATGAATTATTTATGCATTGTAGTTATTAAGATATACAATTAATGATGTTTATCTTAATGAAACAGCTGTTAAACAAAATTCAAAGTATGAACTATTTGCGAAATCTATACTTTTCTTCTTTTATTCTAAATATGTTTGTCTTTTTAGCGATAATGTATTGACATACAAATCGGTCCCCTTAAATTTACTGCCCCATAGTAACGTATCGGGTTTAACGACCTTTTATCAACTGAGCTCGTAATTACAGCGAATATATATTTTCCCATGTTTATACATGAATTTTCTATATAGATAAACTGAAGTATAATAATTGGGCAGATTTGTTAATGTCTAACGCAGTGTTTCCCAACCTTTTTTCCCGGCGCCCCACTTTTTCATAGCAAAAGTTTTTACGCCCAACCATCTTCTTCTTGTTTGGTTTGCTCATTTTCAATAGGGCTAACAAAAGATATTAAAATTGAAAGGTACAGTATTGAAAGTCTCGGGAGATGACACAAATCCAAGAAAGCGATGGAGACTCTAACGCATTTACTAAATAAATGTGGATGCGTTATTGAATATATCATATTCGTGCGAATAACGCCATTTAAACACTTCTTTATGCATTTTGAATAGGTTATTGGCAGTTTCATACATGGCGCCATATCTATCTTTAATGAGGGGCCAGCCCATTCTATTGTATCCATATGCAATGTTACATTGCTAGGATTTATATTGACCTATACACCAACAATTCAATTTTCAAATATTGGCTGAAGAATCTATTACATAAACACAAACTTTCAGTTTTACGTGTGTGTGTGTGTGTGTGTGTGTGTGTGTGTGTGTGTGTGTGTGTGTGTGTGTGTGTG
>NC_068988.1:7984058-7985138 GCF_001194135.2 Octopus bimaculoides
CATGATCGATGGTCTCATTTTGTTGTTGGCATATACGACATAATGGGGAGCTGCCATTCTTTAATATGTTGGCCTGGTAGTTCTTTGTAGGTAGGCATTGATCTTGGGCTGCTATGATAAACCCCACTGTTTCATTATTATTATTATTATTATTATTATTATTATTATTATTATTATTATTATTGTTATTATTATTATTATTAAGGCAGCGAGCTGGCAGAACTGTTAGAGCGTCGAAAAAACTGCTTAGCGGTATTTCTTCCGATTCATTACGTTCTGAGTTCAAATTCCGCCGAGGTCGACTTTGCTTTTCATCCTTTCGGGATCGAAAGCAAACCAACAGGATATCTTCCACTCCCTGCCACCCATAACACATAAAAAATAAAACAACGCCGTACACACAAGGTAGTACTGTAGAAAATCTTAAGAAACGATAGAAGAAAAGTTTTTCATAAATAATAACGGTTTCAAATGTTGGCACAAGGCAAGAAATTTCAGGGGAGAGGGTAAGTCAACAGATATTTATTTTAAGGGCCTTGAAATGTTAAAAAGCGAAATCAACTTCGGCGGAATTTGAGCTCAAAACGTAAAGAAGCTGGAATCATGAGTTTGGGAAGCAAGCTTGTTCCCACACGGCCACGCCCAGCGCCTATATTTGAATTTTATGCATAATGTTTTGGTATGAATGTAAATTGATATCCCTTTGTAAATATATAGATCTGAAAGACTTACTGTAGCTTTATCAGACGTGCTAACAGAATATCGCAGTGATATCCTCTTTCTCACTGTTAATAGAAATAATGTGTCCAGCAGAGAATAGCAATTTCGTAATAATGTTCATTTGACACTGTGCGCACACCCAGTCGACATTATATGCACAAATGGAAATACTGGAATATTGACATATGCATATATATATATAAGCATAAACACAAACACACACACACATACATACATACATACATACATATATACATACATGCATAAATACATGTATACATACATACATGCATATACACACACATGCATACATATATGCATACATACATGCATACATATATATATATATATATATATATA
>NC_068988.1:7986003-7989249 GCF_001194135.2 Octopus bimaculoides
TTAGTTTAACGCTGAGGAAAGGTGTAAAGAAGAGTAGGTGTTTAACGTTTCGAACAAAGCTCTTCATCAGAAATATGTATGTGTATGTGTGTGTGTGTGTGTGTGTGTGTGTGTGTGTGTGTGCGTGCGTGTGCGCACACATGTGTGTGTGTCTACGTGTCTGTATTTATCCCCTACCACCGTTTGACAACCGGTGCCGGTGTGTTTACATCGCTGCAACTTAGCAGCTCGTAACAAGCAGTGCTGTTTTCTGCAAGTGCTCCACCCTTATTGCAGCCCCTATTTGTTCCACGTACTTCTCTACATTTTTGCTCACTGTACCCAGGGCTCTGGCAAAAATTGGTACTACTGCTACCTTTTCCATCGACTACAACTGCTTAACTTCCCAAGCTAACCTATCATATCTCTCGACTTTTCTTTCTTCCTTATCACATACGTTATTGTCAGCTGGGTATGCTATATCTATGATCCAGCATAGTTTGTTTTCTTTCGCAATATTATTATTATTATTATTGTTCAGTAGTTTTATTTTTATAACGTGCTTTCACTTCACTACCGAGCGCAGCTCTGTGCGCCTTGGGTATGTGCTGTGGTTTGCTGTGGTGCTCTTATGTTTACTGTATTGAAAGTGTTTTGCGTAGAATGTGTGCAGTACCCAGGTGTGACTATGTGTATTGTGGATAAGGTGTAGCTGTTTGGTTTGTAATGAAATGTATTGGGGTTCGATCCTTCCTCATAACACCTGTTCGGTACCAGTACCACAAGATGGCCATGGTTTGGTGACACTCACGCAGAGGTGTAAATGTTCGAAACACACGAGGAATTCATTATCATCATCATCATCATTGTATTCATCATCATTAGCATCATCATCACCGCTATCATCATCATCATCATCATCATCATCATCATCATCATCATCATCATCATCATCATCATCTTCATCATCATCATCATCATCGTCGACATCGTCGATACCGTCATCATCATCATCATCGTCATCATCAACGTCGTCGTCGTCATCATCATCATTTCCAATTTTGTAACAAGGCCAGCAATTCTGGTGGAAGGTTAGGGTTAGAGTTAACCCTAAGTCGACTACATCAACCTCCCCCCCACAGTAATCTATTGGTACTTAATTTATCACCCCAAAAGGACATGCTCATATATATTTAAATCATAAACTTCTGGAAAGTTTTACAGATTTATACAGTTCCAGTGACGGACTGGATCTGTAGTCTTCGAATCAGTTTTCTCCTTTCTGGTTTTCAGAAGATTAATTTCTCATGATTATTATTTAGGCACTATGTTACATATCCTAGGGCCCCAATAATTACAGGTATAAACCTAAGTATCATGTATGTATGTATATATGTATGTGTATCTCTATGCAAGTGTGTTATTGCTACAAACTTTCGTTGTCGTTATTATAATTATTAAAGTCCTAGTAATAGTTGTTGTCATCATTTTCAGCGACGTCGTCGTCGTCGTCGTCGCAGTAGTAGTAGTAGTAGTAGTAGTAGCGGAAGTGTTTTTCTTCTATTTCCTGTTGGTTCTAAATGTCATACTCATAAACGCTACGTAAATATTACTCTGGAAAGTCCATCGATATAATCATACAAACACACACGCACACACAAACACGCACACACACACGCACAAACACGTACACATACGCACAAACACACACACATACACAAACACGCACACACATACACATACACACACGTGCGCACAAACACGCACACACATACGCACACACAAGCACACACACATACACAAACACGCACAAACACGCACACACGCATACACACACACAAATACGCACACGCACACACACGGACAAACACGCACACAAACACATACACACAAACACGTGCACACACACGCATACACACATACACACGCAGACGGAAGAAGACAAAGAGGCATCGTGGGGATAGAAAGCGGGAGAGATTGAAAATACGGCTTCAATCAGATAAGAATCGATACGTAAGTGAAATTGAAAATTAAAAATTTAATAAATAGATTATAATATCAAAATCTCGAGTGCGCCATCGATAATTAGTCTTTGAATTACTACTACTACTACTACTACTACTACTACTACTACTACTACTACTACTACTACACAATAATAATAATTATTATTATTATTGGGGCCCTAGGATATGTAACATAGTGCCTAAATAATAATCATGAGAAATTAATCTTCTGGAAACCAGAAAGGAGAAAACTGATTGGAAGACTACAGATCCAATCCGTCACTGGAACTGTATAAATCTGTAAAACTTTCCAGAAGTTTATGATTTAAATATATATGAGCATGTCCTTTTGGGGTGATAAATTAAGTACCAATAGATTACTGTGGGGGGAGGTTGATGTAGTCGACTTAGGGTTAACTCTAACCCTAACCCTCCACCAGAATTGCTGGCCTTGTTACAAAATTGGAAATGATGATGATGACGACGACGACGTTGATGATGACGATGATGATGATGATGACGGTATCGACGATGTCGACGATGATGATGATGATGAAGATGATGATGATGATGATGATGATGATGATGATGATGATGATGACGACGACGACGACGAGAAGGAGGAGGAGGAGGAGGAGGAGGAGGAGGAGACGATGTCAACAACGATGATGATGAGGAGGACCAGCAAGAAGAAGCTAGTGCTGCTGCTGCTGGAGGTGATGATGATGATGATGATGATGATGATGATGATGATGATGATGATGATGATGATGATGATGATAGCGGTGATGATGATGCTAATGATGATGAATACAATGATGATGATGATGATAATGAATTCCTCGTGTGTTTCGTGTGTTATGAGGAAGGATCGAACCCCAATACATTTCATTACAAACCAAACAGCTACACCTTATCCACAATACACATATTCACACCCCATATAATTCCTCTTGATTGAATTTAAAACTCCTGGCACACACACAGCACGATATCAAATTAATTGTTAATTATAACAAGCACCTGCTGTTTGTGTCCGTTAATCGTTCCACAACTTCAATATTTTATCTGCCGCAAGCGCTGATGGTCTAACATTAGCGAGGTATCTTGTACAAGTATATATAGTACAATGGCGTAGACGAGACACAAATGTAGGTATGGATGAATAGATGGATGGATGTTATGTGTGTTATGTGTGTATGTATGTGGTATGTATGTATATATATATATATATATATATATTTTTTTTTTTTTTTTTTTT
>NC_068988.1:7989266-7989935 GCF_001194135.2 Octopus bimaculoides
ATTTTTTTTTTTTTTTTATGTGTTTCAGCCAAGTGGCTGCGGTCATGTTGGTGCGGTCATGCTGGTGCGGTCATGCTGGTGCACCACCGTAAAGAAAAAGAAAGAATAAAATAATATATATGTATATAGGCATTTGACTGCGGCCATCCTGGAGCACCGCCTTAAAGACGGTTAGTCGAAGAAATCGACCCCAAGACTTATCCTTTGTGAGCCAAGTAGTTATTCAATTGGTCTTTTTGCCAAACTGCTAAGTTATGGGGACATAAACACACCAACATCGGTTGTCAAGAGATGGCCGGGAGACAAACGCAAACACAAACAAAAATATATACATATATATATATATATATATAATAAATTCATAAGGGAAATTTCTATTCCCAAGAATATAATTATACGTTTATATTTATATAAGGGGCATTACTACAGAATAATAATGCCACACACTGAACTTCTCAAAATAAACACACTTTTTTAGTACCGAATGCGAGGAAACAACCAACAGAAGAAAACCACCTTTCTTTTAAATAACTCCACTATGTATCGACCGATTTCGCGATTACTAGAATGAATCTAGACTCCGCACGTCAGCATAGTATTGTTTATGAAAAACATATTCAAATAAACAGAATTCTCACCTTACCAAAAACGAACACTCTCCGTAAAGCA
>NC_068988.1:7994896-7996093 GCF_001194135.2 Octopus bimaculoides
TATTATGTACGTATGTATATATTGCCGTTTGTCAAGTACCGCTCAACCGTCCTTTTCCGAACGCCTTCTTCTCCGAACCCGTCTCTATCTGTTTTCTCAGAAGCTTTTTGGTCTTGTTATTCTGTATTTTTCTCATCTCACTCTTTCTTCATTTTGTTCTCCTCTGTCTCAGAGGAAAAGTGAATTAATGGCATTTTATGATAACAGCTGAAATTAGGAGTTATTAAATGCTTTTAGAAACCAATGGCCGCAAAGTAATCGCTCGGTTTTATGACAAATCTATAATAATTTCCCGGCAATGCTGCCATATTGAGTTAGGCAAACAGCCAAAAAAGGAGTCACTACGCGTTCGATGAACCTGCTAGAAATAGTAGCGAAATTGCTCTTAAATGACACATCTTCCTCCAACCCCTTTCCACCCCGAAAATGAAGTATTGGATAATGCACTCGATAAATTGTTTGTCAAAGATATGATGATCGCAGCAAGAAACGCTTTTGATCAGAGCTGGCTTTTGGCCCAACAACACGAATATTAAAGCTGACGTTGACGACAACAACAACAACAAAATTTGAATTAATGTGAAACTTCTCACACGCCATATAATAACTTCTAGTCTTTAAATATATTTTTTCTCTTGAATCTCTCGTTTCCCGAGTCTCTAAACATGGCCGATAATTCTACTCCGGATCCATTTACTCACAACCAGTAAGGGAGTTGTCTCTGTAATAATTCCGCTTGCTAGAAATACCATCGAAATTGCCCTCTAATTGAGTTTTAAGCGTCTTCAAAATTGGGAGACACATTTAATTTGATAGCACAATACTTGATATTTAGCCTGGGATAAAGACTATAAAGTCATGGTTGGGACGCCTTTGATCATAAATTCGCTCAGTAAGATGTTTCATGGAAATCAACCACAAAATACACACAAACATACGTGCAGAATTGGCTATCTGGTAAGAAGCTTGCTTCCCAACCACATGGTTCCAGGTTCAGTCCCACTGCGAGGCACCTTGGGCAAGTGTCTTCTACTATAGTCTCGGGCCGACCAAAGCCTTGTGATTGGATTTGGTAGACGGAAACTGAAAGAAGCCCGTCGTATATATGTATATAAATACACTGTTGTGTCTGGGAAGAGTCATTCTATTTCGATACCTTATAATTTAGCAGTCACCAAAAGAGAATCACTAATATGC
>NC_068988.1:7997514-8000265 GCF_001194135.2 Octopus bimaculoides
AAACAAACAAATGACTTAAGAAATAATTCTGAAAATGTTTTATTGTAGCCCTGTCGGTAAGTTTAGCAGAAAGAAACCGTAGGGAGGTGCTTGTGTCTTTATATTTGTACTTGTCCACCCATCACCGCTTGACAACCGGTCTTTGCTTGTTTACTTAACTGTAACTTAGCAGTATGAGTACTTGAAGGCGGTGCTGCAGCATGGTCGCAGTCCAATGAGCGAAACAAATAAAAGATAAATGGAAGAAATAAAGATGATGCTAATGAAAGGCGAAATCGAAAACAAAAATTGAAAAAGGAAAGGATGTTTATAGAAACTGTTGGTATTACGTCACCTGTGTCTAAAGAACGACATCAACAGATCAACCGTGAAATCAAACCATGACGAGACAGAAAAAAAGTAGGAAACCATCAACAAGATTTCTAGAGAGATTGCAAAAAATCAATAACAGTATAGAAGATCTTTACAAAGCAGTGAACCTAATAAGAAAATTTGCACCAAGAAATAATATTATCAAAGACAAAAGCGATAGTAATATGCTTTCTGAAGGGAAAGATATAAAGAAAAGATGGGAAGATGGAAGGAATATTGTTACAGCTTAGACAAGGGAGACAACAGATGTTAATCAAATAGATGGTAATCAAAATGATCAAAGAGAAAACGGTGATAGAGAAAGAAATCTTCCGACATTAATGTCTGACGTAAACAGAAGTTAAGAAAAGTTATGAAAAGTCTGAAAAAAAAAAACAAAAAAAAAAACAAGCGTAAGTCCTAGAAGACATTATGTTGTATTAGAAGTTTTGGAAAAAATGATGCGGAAGCCTCGGGGAAATTGTTCTACCGTCTGCCTTGTATCAGTTATCCGTTATCTTTTATTTGTTTCAGTCAGTTGATTGCGGCCATAATGGAGTACCACCTTAAACGGATTTTTTATTTTAAACGTACGTGTCACTCATTTTCAATCTGGTATTTATTCTGTTGTTTTCTCTCTCGGTGAACGCTAATGTCACGGGGACGAAAACACACCAGCTCCGGTTGCCAAGCGGTGGAAGGGTGCCAAACACAGACACAATCACACACACACACACACACACACACACACACACACACACACACACACACACACACACGTAAGATTGTGGTTTCGATCCCCGGATCCCGTTGTACTCTTGAGCAAAACACTTCATTCGCGTTTCTCTACTCAGTTGTAGAGGGCCGGGCTCCGCCAGGCTTTCTCGACCTAAGGGGTTAAGGGACTTGTCATTGTCACTTGTCATATATGCATACATACATGCATAAATGCTGAACTACTGAGGGATTTACAGCTACAAGTTCAGGTTTATACTTGTAATTATTGGAGGACTTGGATATGCAATACACTTCCTAAGTACCAATCTTGAGAAATTAGGCTTCTCAAAACCAGAAAGGAGAAAGCTGATTCGAAGACTTCAGATCCAAGCCATCACTGATACTGTAAAAATCTGTAAAACTTTGCAAAAGTTTATCATTTAAATATATATGAGCCTGTCTAGATATGCAACGGCTTCTAACGCTGGAGATGTGCTACGGTGTCAGCTCTTCACTACCAGTGAACTAAGGTAACGTCTCTTATTTTTCGAGCACCATCCGGAGTATTCGAGCAGTTTGAAGCAGTGGCGTTTTCTGCAAGTGCTTCACCCTTATTGCAGCCCCTATTTGTTACATGTACAAGATTTTTACTGTTCCTAGGGCTCCGACAATTATTGGTACTACTACCACCTTTTCCTGTGACAACTGTTTAACCTCTCAAGCTAACCTATCATATCTAGCGACTTTTCTTTTTTTCCTTATCGCATACCTTGTTGTCAGCTGGGTATACTATATCTATGATCCGGCATCATTTGCTTTCTTTCTCAATTAACACTATGTCTGGTTTCCTATCCTCTATCACATGATCGCACTGACTCATAAAATCCCATAGGATCTTTGCATCATCATTTTCGATGATGCCTTCAGGTTTATGTTCGTACCACTTTTTTTGTTCTGTCAAGTCCATACTTTTTGCAAAGTGTCCAATGGACAATCCTTGCTATATGGTCATGACGTCTCTTATATTCTTTCTGAGTCAGTGGCGTACATTGACTGGTAATATGCTATACGGTGTCACCATTTTGTCTGCAAATTCTGCACTTATCCCTTTCTGATGTGTTGTCTGTTCTGTACTTGATGTAATTGGCTCTTAACGCTTGCTCTTGAACAGCGCAAATTAGAGCCTCCTTTTCCAGTTTTAAAATTACTTTTAGTCACCCATAGCCATTTTTTTTCTCTGCCTGTCTTATCTTCAGCGTCCCTATCAAACTGTCCCTGCATTCTTTTCTTTATCCACCTATTATTATTATTATTATTATTATTATGTTATTTTTTCTTCTTTCTTCAAATTTTCTTCCATTTCTCGCCGAGTGTTTTCCGTATACCTAGGGCAGAGAAACTCATTGTATGCATTCCCAGTTTACACACGCAAATTTACAGGCAAAATATGTATTTTAAAATAATAATAATAAATAAATAAATTCA
Organism: Octopus bimaculoides; assembly: GCF_001194135.2. Classification (NCBI taxonomy): domain Eukaryota; kingdom Metazoa; phylum Mollusca; class Cephalopoda; order Octopoda; family Octopodidae; genus Octopus; species Octopus bimaculoides. Next base: position 8,000,068 of record NC_068988.1, read on the forward strand.
TGAATGGATGTTTTCATAGCGATAATGCTCTTCTCAGTACATGAGTCGTTCCAGTTAACACGATTTATTATTATTACATCATGTTAACTGGAACGACTTATAATTATTATTATTATTATTATTATTATTATTATTATTATTATTATTATTATTATTAATCTTTATTATTGTGAGCATGCAGGATCGTTAAGAAGCCAG
>NC_068988.1:8000275-8000995 GCF_001194135.2 Octopus bimaculoides
CTTTATTATTGTGAGCATGCAGGATCGTTAAGAAGCCAGGCAAAATGTATGACGGCAGACAGGTTAAGTATCGGACTTAGTAAACAACTAAGAACTAGAATCGATTTGTTCAACTAAACCCCTCAAGGCTGTGGCCCATCAGTTGTCTTAGTTCAATAGTTAAAACTCTATGGTTTCAGTTTGCTTCCTATATGTGAGGAAGACGAAATCTTCATTGCGACAAATTCGGAAGAGAAATAATCAGTTTAATCTTAGTCGATAATAAATACTAACAATAGTTATGTCACTGATTCTGACAAAATATACTATCCACTTTGCGTCGGGGGCCAAAACACAATACGATTACGCATTAAATAATACTGAGTGAGAACTGTTAGACCAGATCCTGATGCAGACATCGGAATCAATTTTCATTGAATATTTTTGGTAGAAATCACAAACATGACATACCAATTAATATGGCGTAGTAGTTGGCAGCAGACGACTGTAAGAGAGTTGGAAATAAACAACCGGACATAACCGACAAACCAATACACAGTGAACAATAGAACGAAAACCGGTCAGTTGATTGGTTAATCAGAATAATTGACAAAGGACGGAATTTGACGGTTTCAATATCTGAATTAATCACCTAGTATATGTATGTATGTATGTATGTATATATGTATGTATATATGTATATATATATATATATATATATATATATATATATATATATAT
>NC_068988.1:8001709-8003679 GCF_001194135.2 Octopus bimaculoides
TGTATCGTCTAACTGTCCGGATGTTTTGTTGCCGCCTGTTACGATCTTGTTCCATTTATTGTTTGATATATATATATATATATATATATATATATATATACGAGGGGAATAATTCAGAATATAAATTATAAATGTAGATATATACATATATATATAGATATATATATATATATATATATATACATTTACACATTCTTCCCTTTCCTAGGACTGCCACATTAAGTTGGCAACAAACCACCACTTTATGGGGATGCTACTGCATAACTCTCTCTGAGAGATTTCAAATGCAATATTTCTAGGGCAAGTGTCTTCTACAACAGCCATGGGTCGAGCAAAGCCCCGTGAATGGATTTGGGGGACGGAAACTGAAAGCAGCCCGTCGTATGCGTATGTGTCTTTTTGTCTGTGTTTGTACTCCATCAACGCTTGACAACCGGTGTTGGTGTGCTTTCGTCCCCTTAACTTAGCGCTTCGGCAAACAAAACCGATAAAATAGGTGCCAGGCTTAAAATAATATATTAGTACTGGGGTCGATTCATTCTACTGAATATTCTTCAAGACGCTGCCCCAGTATGTTCACAGTCCAATCACTAAAACAAGTAAATAATGGAAGATACACACACACATACACACACAAATGTAGAACGACATGAGCTGTAATATCATATCCCCCCCCCCAGATTCCCAGAAATACTGTATATTTAAAAACACTGCTCGCTCAGATTATCGTTAGCGCATCACCATACACTGGCGTTTCGTCCTGGTTTTATGTGCATCTCCTCAGTGATAATCACACCTGGGTATTCAGATCTAAGTCGAAATATTCGTTCCACTATAGAAAATAGTAATCAAAACGTAGTAGAGGTGGCGCTAGTGCATGCAATGTTAATCATAGCACAGCTATTGATTATTATTATAATTGTTACTATTGTTGTTGCTTTCAACCCAGACTTATCTGCATGAAGCAGACGTCTGATGGAAAAATATCCCAAAACGTGACTTACTTGACTTTTCGTCTACCAGGAACTACAGTACCCCAGTATAATTTTCTTTTTCTTTAAAACGTTGGTGTTAGGTCTAAGGTGAGCTGAGGCTGCTATTTCTAGCAAATCACGTAGGTATTCCCCTCACAGGCTTTCAGTTATGTGGGAATTTATGCATGGGTGACATACATCCATTGTGTATTGACGATTGAGGAATGAGACAATTGTAATATAATACTGAATTGAAAGTGGGTTTGTGTCTGTGACAGCGGTGTTTACGAAGTACCGGATAAACTCTGCTATAAATGATGGAATTACGTCTGTTCCAGAGCGAATGTTTCTCCGTTTCCTTTTTGGATATTTTTGTTTTTGTTATTATTTTTGCTGGTTTTGTTTTTTCGACTTTGCTTGAAGATTATGATAGAAAACTAATTCGTAAACTAGATTCTAGTAAACATAGTAAAGTTTAATTCGCCGCTACCGGAAGCAATATTTTAAAATCATCTCTTACTAGTTTTTTTCTTTCTTCGTATTATGTTTATATTATGAATCATAAAATATATTTCTCGTAGATAATAACAGGAACACAATTTTAAACACACAAACACAAAGTTTGATAACGCTATTTCTGACGCCGTAAAAAGTTTTCCAGCAATATGATTTTTATTCATTACGGCTGAGAGAAGCAGTATTAGTTTAAAATAGCAACCTATTTACCATACTTAAAACAGATACAACGTTGAAAGCCGAATAAAATGCGGTATTTTCTCGAGAAAGTATCTCTTATAGACGTATAGTGTTAAAAAAAAACAACTTGTAGAAAAAATAACTTGTAGACGAAAAAATCGTCCATCAACAGTGGTTGGTTGCCAGGGGATATTTGGTGCTGTCGAAGCCTAAAAAGACAGAGATGCACATGTAGCAATACTGCTGCCGCTGCTGGATGATGTTCGTCTGCTGCTGATATATTTCTGTGCATATATATAT
>NC_068988.1:8003761-8004463 GCF_001194135.2 Octopus bimaculoides
TATATATATATATATATGCAGATCTCATCTTAGGTTGCTCTGCGATCACTTGAACACCTGACGCGTGCTACAAAGTGCAACTGTTTTGTTCAGCCAACGTCGATTTGGCGTAGACAGTGAACTAATGCACGGCATGAACATTTGATCACGATATACAAGTCATTTGTTCAGATTATTTGACAAAAAGCTGAACATTTATTCGTCGTTATTGTTGTTAGTATTATCATCATTATTATTATTATTATTATTATTATTATTATTATTATTATTATTATTATTATTATTATTAAAGTAGATTTGATTCAGTACAGCGTTAGACAAAATTTCTCGAACAATTTAAATCCGATTTTTTTCTTTCTATTCCTGAATTCAATTCCTGCTGCGGTCTACATTGCTTCCTACACTTCCGGGGTCGTAGTCAATGAAATAAAGTATTACAGGAATGTATATATAATAAGCTATATACACTTGCACATTGGAGGAGCTGTACCTGTGTAAGAAATCAATGCTGAACGGAAATATAACTTGGCCCATCCTGTTAGTATTGGAGTATTTAGACGTTGTGGGTGATATCGATCTTAAAAGTAATCAATGTGGAATATACACAGCAGAAAATATTAAAATCCTACACATATAACATATATACTGGTGCACACATGAAGATATATATATATATATATATATATATATATATATATATAT
>NC_068988.1:8008720-8010027 GCF_001194135.2 Octopus bimaculoides
ATATATATATATATATATATATATATATATATATATATATATATACATATGCATTCATACTTACGCATACATACGCACAAAAGACAGACAAAAACACAAATACATATACACTAGCATATGATACTCATATATATACACACATACGTATATGCACACACACGAAGACACAAGCACACTTATATAGATACACATTCATACGCACGCTCGCAAATACCCACATACACACACACACATACATACGCACATGCACACACAGACAAGCATTCCACACACACACACACACACTATTGATTCCCGGTGGCTGATGAATGAATGCAGTTTTCTGGCATTAAAAATATTTATACAAAACCAATTGTCGCATCGATTATTCGATCTCTTTTTATTTATTTTGTTTATTTCGTTTGACCAACAAGATTTTGCCTGCCTAGGTACAATTAATTTATTTTCCTTAATTACAAACAAGCTAATTTATCGATCTCTGACTTAGGTACAAGGCTATACATTTTGGAAAGAAAATACAATCGATCATATGGTATTTTTCAACATATACATCCCAATTTTGTGAGTAATAATGATGAGGCTACCGGTTTCAACCTCGACAATCGCTAGAATACTGAATTACTAAAAGGGAGACTTTCACGCTACTGCGATCATCAGGCAAAGCAGAATTATTTTACACTGCCATTGATGTCATTTAGGTAGTAGATTTAGGCAGACGGCAGCTGTGTCGACATACAGCCAATGTTTAATTGTTTTCATAATTGCCATCATAATTTGGATTGGTGCACAATGCGTTTACTCTCAAAATTTTTATCAACTTATAAAATCTAAGTTCTTTTACTGCACTCTGTAGACAGTGCAACGGATTGATTCTTTTGTGTATAGCTATACTTTTCATCAGCCTCTTTCTTTCTAAATATTTTCCTTCTCAGCAGTTGTCTACTGCTGCTGTCTTTTCCCTTAGTAATTCTGTGGTTCTTTAACTTTCATTGGTCAATTTCACTATTATATGCTGGTTGACACTTGTTTTAAATTCATGTCTTTTTTTGGTTATTGCTACCGCCTTTGTTTAGCCACTTGAGAAGCTGACCTCAATTTTCTTGCCGACAAAGTAATCATATTCTGTCTTGCTCAATTTTTGGCATTACTCAGCTATTTTGTTAAATTTCTATTAATTTCCATGTTTGCTCATGCATGGAGCTATAGTCTATACAGAAAGCAGGAGTTAGGTACAGTACCCCTGAGCATGGCAGAGTTGGACCTATCTGGATTGCTGGCTGAACACACACACACACACACACACACAC
>NC_068988.1:8013576-8014461 GCF_001194135.2 Octopus bimaculoides
ATATATATATATATATATATACGTATTTATTATGTTTGTGTGTGTATATCTGCGTCTGTGTACGTGTTTATATATTTGAATAGATGTATAGTGTGTGTCCCTACTTCTGCTTGAGAACCCGTGTTGGCTTGTTTACGTCACCATAATTGGCGGTTTGGCGAAAGAGAAGGATAGAATAAATAGCAAACGTAAAAATTAAGTAGTGAAATCGATTTGCTTGACCAAACCTTTTAGGTGTTGACCCAGAATGGCCGCAGTCCAATGGTTGAAACGAGCAAAAGAATATAGAATGAAGAATAAAGGAGAAAAAGTTCAAAGATGTATATTATTAAACGAAACACCTTCTGTAAATAATAAATAACAATTTATGCATATAGAGAGAGGCAAGCAAAGAAAGAGAGAGAGAGAGAGAACTGGGGAGAGAAAGAAAGAAGTTTATTTGATTTTAAATCGATCGATACTTCATTGAGGCAAAATTGAATTAAAAATCTAAATCAAAGGGTTTTTAAAAAGACCATGGTGTACCAATATTATTTCATGTATCATATTCTTTAATTTCAACAATGCACTCCGGCTCTATAGCTTCCCAGGTAGTTTTCCCAACACCGCCATCAGGAAAGTAACAGCTGTCTGCAGTTTCCGGCGCACGATCTTTCTAACAATCCTGTCTAATTCTATATCTAGCTTCATCATGGCATATATCTTTGGGCGGATATTGAATGAATGTGGTTAAGTGATTGATGCTGTATTTTGATGATATTATTTCAGAATGGAATTGTATTGATCCTCGGTTTACAAGGAATTGTTATTCATTCAGTCGTAGTAATTATGTGTGTTTATATGTGGTAGACACACGCACGCACATATAATCTGAAAACGATTTCA
>NC_068988.1:8014561-8015143 GCF_001194135.2 Octopus bimaculoides
CTGTTTCCTTCAGATGAATACTTGAATCTTGCAATCAAGGAGTTTCAGTGATCCTGCCACTAGCTCAGTCGCAGAATGCATGCATGCATCTTAATCAATTTTATTTTCACATACGACGAATTTGGTAATTCTAAGGGAAATTTTTAGAGGCTTTCTGTGTCTCTGAACCACCTAATACTGAAGATCGGATAATAAAATTTCACATGTGCAGCTTAATATAGGAACAAAATAAACAGCCAATACATCCAATACCACTCATAGCAGGCACGCCGAAGCATGTTAACAGCAAGTGTAATGTAACTGCCTGCGTCTGCCATATTCAAAGAAGGTAGATGGATGTGTTAGCATCGAAGTCGAAGGTTTTGTAAATAACGGGGACAGCAATTGCATACCCCCTGAAGAAATACAACTGGGTCCTATTATACAGGTAAACCAGGGCATAATCAAACACCTATATATATGGAGAGCTATGTTGTATGGAAGCATATGTAGTGATTATAAAAGAACTATCCAACCGTACTCCTTCTTGTTGACTCTATCTGATTCAATATATATATATATATATATATATATATATATATA
>NC_068988.1:8017391-8019303 GCF_001194135.2 Octopus bimaculoides
TATATATATACTAGCTGGCCCCGTGCCGTCAAAAATGGCGGCCAATTGTAGTATTTTATACATAAATATGGACGGTACAGGAAATTAGTAGACTTCTCAATGTTATCTGGTGGTTGTCTTTTGAGATGTGACATCGATCATCGTTTGTTACTGAAAGGACGCTGGTTCACACATACACACATACACACATATACTCACGCAGAGTCGAAACGGTGTTTGATTTTTTTTTTTCTTTTCAGCGTTGTATGTTCGCCATTCCACTTCCATTGCATACATACACACATATAAATACGTATACTGCAAAAGCAAGAGCAGGCTGACTAGGTGCCACATCGATGCAAAGATTTGGAAAAAGTTAACTGAGGACAGAACAGCATGGGGAATCTCAGTAAGCAAAGGAAGAAAACATCCTAGCCCTCGGAGCAAAACGCCAAAGAAAGAAAGGCAACCTACCACAGTGCTGCAGCACCTTCCTCACTTGCAGTTTTTTGCAACATCTCTGGCTGTTTAGTCAATGTTAAACTATATCGGTTTGACGCATTTTCAATCTGGCGTTCGGTGCTTTGGGGCCTGCTGCTGATAATGCACAGTGCACACAGAAATCATGTGATAAAGCAGTTCCATTCGCCGACGCTGACAAAATGTCGGGTGCCGATTATAACGTTTATGTAACGGTTATACGACATGATTTCCTAGGGCGATTACCGCAGTCTACGGTATTCTTAACACCACATCCCAGTTATGTTGGACGTGTAAATTAATATATATATATATATATATATATATACATAGTAGCTTTATTTCACCAAGTCCTATATTACCATAGATCTTTTCGTAACCAGTTCCGTCAAGACAAGACATAAGTATTGCATTTACATCTATTTTTATAATGTTTGAAATCTTTCTCGGAACTCATAAAGCCATACTAAGCATTATCTCATATCCTTAAGAGTTCTTGTGAGAGAAGTATTGTATACTTCAGATACGAAACGGGTGAGAATGAATTATGACGCCTAAAGCATAGTACTAAATAATGTTTAATAATATTACTGATAAAAACCAAACTTTCAATAGAAGTAGTCTTTAAAGAGAAGATTTAAATAATTCATGTTGGATCGCTAAGAAAGACGAAAGCAAAAACAAAGATGTCCGCCAAGTATAAATTATCTTTCGTTTCAATAATTGTTGACACGGTGAAATGTCGAGACTGATGTGTCGAAAGAAATATACAGCGGGAAGTTGTGTGGAGGGCGACAGGCAAGTAGAAATAGCTGTAGAGAGAGCGCGAGAGAGTGTGTGAGAAACAGACAGACAGACAGGCAGGCAGACAGACAAGCACGCAGGCAGGTAGACAGGCAGGCGGACAGAGAACTGTCACAAGATAAAATTTTTCGATTGAGGAAATATGCGTCAATTAGAGAGAGAACGAGAGAAATATAAAACAATTTTTTCAGTTTATCCTACATTGATATGGAAAAAAAATCCACAACCGTCCACCCCAATAGACTTCTATTGTTCCTAAGAGTTGAATTTTATATTTTCTACGGATTGCTTGAGGCTCACTTTCTTCCTACACCTCGATCCTTAGATCTTACATTTATATATCAACATTTGCCATGATTGATCGCTAGCCACTAAACCATTTTCTTTTCTCCCTCTTATTATTTATCTTTCTCTGCCTATTTCTATGTTCTTTCTGTTGAAGAGCGTAGGCTCGAAACGTAAAAGACTTTCTCACTTCCCGAGCGTTAAATTAATACATCTATTTGTTGTTTACACCACCCGTCTTCGTCTTTCATTTTGTTTTCTTGTAAATTCCAACTATATATATATATATATATATATATATATATACACACACATACACACACAACACTATACTATACTATCTATCTCTTTACAAGAAGAATAA
>NC_068988.1:8020544-8021186 GCF_001194135.2 Octopus bimaculoides
ATATGAACATATATTTATGTATGTATTCCTGCTTTTACAGCTGTAACATATATAGATACGTCTGTATTTATAGAAATATCAATGTGTCGAACATATATCTTTATTCTATAACTCGAATAAAAACTCAAATTGAATATCGAAAACCATGGAAAAAGAATAAAAATGTGGTATGCTGTTAATAATAGAAATGTGGAACAGTAAGAATATAACCTAAATGATATTTACCTTTCACTTTAGTTGGCGTTGTAGCTTACCTGAGTTGATACGAATTTATAGTTACGGCCAATAGTGATATTTCTATAACTGGAGTGTTGCTCGCCATGTGATGGGTAGATTTGGAAGTTGTTGACACTCCGTCGCTTACGACGTCGAGGGTTCCAGTTGATCCGATCAACGGAACAGCCTGCTCGTGAAATTAACGTGCAAGTGGATGAGCACTCCACAGACACGTGTACCCTTAACGTAGTTCTCGGGGATATTCAGCGTGACACAGTGTGACAAGGCTGACCCTTTGAATTACAGGTAGAACAGAAACAGGAAGTAAGAGTGAGAGAAAGTTGTGTTGAAAGAGTACAGCAGGGTTCGCCACCATCCCCTGCTGGAGCCTCGTGGAGCTTTAGGTGTTTTCGCTCAATAAACACT
>NC_068988.1:8022371-8028085 GCF_001194135.2 Octopus bimaculoides
GTGTATGTGTGTGTGTGTGTATGTGTATGTGCGCGCGTATGTGTGTGTGTGTGTGTGTAAAATTATTATAAACTTCTGTAGAAATAATACTTATGTGCTAATGTGTGTGTGTGTGTGTGTGTGTGATATATATATATATATATCATATCATAGGTCCTTCCGAATCACAGACTTATAAGGTCGGGGTCCTTGTTTCCGTGGGGCATATATTCCTTTGTCCCCACTCCAGGATTACATTCATTTTTAGCTGCTGAATCGGGTGGAGTGACATGAAATGAAGCTTTATGCTCAACAATACAACACATCACCCAATCCGCGAATCGAAACTGCTATCTTACAATTGCGAGTGCAACACACTAACCACAAAACCATGCGTTTCACATCCTATATATGTGTATGTGTGAGCGTGTTTGTGTGTACGAATGCATGTATAGGGTGTTCAAAAAGTCTCTCCGCAGTCAGTATTTAAGGGTTTTCGGGCGATTCTTGTACACTGATCCTTTACTTGCTCCCCAAAAGAAAAAAAGTGTCTGCCGGTGTTAAATCAGGTGATCTTGGTGGCCAAAGTCCCTTCGAAATAATCCGTTTAATGAAAAACTCTTGAAATAGCGTCATAGTGATGCGCGGGATGAAAAAAATTCTCTGCGAAGAGACTTTTCGAACATCGTGTATGTTTACACAAACGACTAGTGTTTATATTAAAAAAAAATTATAGACACTTACGTTTACATCAATGTTATGTAAATACGTGCATGCGCCTCGCTGCTTCTTTCCTCTCTCTTATTTTCCTTTAATTATATACGTGTGTGTGTGTGTGTGTGCATATATATATACATACAAACATACATATACATATATACTTATAGAAAAGGGCATGTATATGTTGGTAAGTTTATATAGGAAATTTCATGATTTATCTGTCAGTATTTATGTATCTATGTATGCAACAGCGAACACACTTGTTTGTGCATGCATTTGTGTATGTATATATTACATATTCCTTGTTATACATTCTATATATATATATTTGTATATTCGAACTATCATTTTTACACATGTTTGCATATGCATATACATGTTGGAATCAATGTCGAGCCTATATTCCCACACGACTGGAATTAATTTCACACGAAGAGAGACATGTGAAATATAATGTTAGTATTGTTGTTGCTATTATTATTATTATTATTATTATTATTATTATTATTATTATTATTATTATTATTATTATTACTAACGTTATTATCATTATTTGATATCAGTTTTTGGCATCAATCGTGTTTTTATACCTGGAAATAGCGTCCTTAATTCTAGAGCGAGAAGCAATGGTAACAGACATTAGCAACAAATAGGAAATATTTATAAACACTGTAATTACATACTCAGAGACGCGGCAAACACGAGACATACACTCACAGATATATACGCTCATATATAATAATACACACACACACACACACACACACACACACACACACACACAGAGAAACATATATATATCTATAATATAAATTGAACATGGGCGACCGTTGTATTCTTTCTTGTCTCGAGGTTCACGGCCAAACGGCTGGGTGGATTCACGTGAAAAATGGCACACATGTGGAGACGGGGGCATAGATTGGAACGCGCTTTATATTTTTTCCTAGCCCCCACAGTTACCGAGAAAATCGATTAAAACAACCTGCGTGCGTGCGTGCGTGTATATGAGTGTGTGTCACTGAAGCCATTCATTCATACATTCATACATACATACATACATACATACATGCATAATTACTCTATCTCTCTTTGTTTCTCTCTCTCTCTCTCTTTGTTTCTCTCTCTGTCATATACACACACACCATCAACATTACTCTCTCTCTGTTTCGCACACCCATCAAACATACACACACACACACACACACAGACGCACACACATCAATTCTTCCGTCTCACGCCAACTTCAAAAGAAGTTCAGTCATAAAACTGTCCATGTCTTTTCTAGGATGGGACTTACTGGAAACTTCCCAGGAATTCCTGGAAAGTTCCGAGAATGAACTACTTCTTGGAAAGTTCCTATGACTTCCTGGAAAGTTCCAATGTTTTCCTGGAAAGTTCCGAGGATGGGATGAATCACTTCCTGGAAAGGTCCAATGTTAGTACTTCCTGGAAAGTTCCGAGTACTTCCTGGAAAGTTCCGAGTACTTCCTGGAAAGTTACGAAGAAGAAGAAGATGATGAAGAAAGGAGAGGAGAAGGAGGAGAAGGTAGAGAAGAAGAAGAAGAAGAAGAAGAAGAAGAAGAAGAAGAAGAAGAAGAAGAAGAAGAAGAAGAAGAAGAAGAAGAAGAAGAAGAAGAAGAAGAAGGTGGAGGTGGAGGTTGAGAAGGAGGTGGAGGACGAAGCTCTCTCGTACAACGTCGAGAATTCATTGGTAGATATTGAAAAAAATATCTGATAATATTAATATGAAAACCTTGAAAGCAACGCCAGATTAGAAAAACCTTAGCGAGATGAAGTGAGAAGAAAGTGAAGAAAGTGGATGCGGAGGAAGTGATGCGAAAGAAGGATGTTGGTGAAAAAAATGAGTTTGAAATTTCATTTAACTTTTATAATATACACAGATACCTACATACATACAAACATACATACAGATATTAATGTAGGTTTAGTGAGATAGATGCGTGTGTGTGCGATCGTGTGTTCTTGTGTGTGCGCGCGCGTTCGTGTGTGTGTGTATAAATATATATATATATATTTACTTCGAAAAATTATATATATATATATGTGTGTGTGTGTGTGTGTGTATGTATATATATATATATATATGTGTGTGTGTGTGTGTGTGTGTGTATAATCGTAGCTATAAACTTCGCATGCTGGTGTACCACACATATACACAAAAAGAAATAGAAATATACTGATGAGCACGCATATATATAATTATATACATACATATATACGTACATTTAACATACATACATACATACATACATACATACGTACGTACTACATACATAGACATACGCTCAGACTCGCAGGCTCCAACAAAATACACACGCACATACACACGAGCGCGCAAGCACATAAACATCCAAGTCACTCACGTATATACATACACGTATAAAAAAATCCCATATCACAAACTGGGAAAAAACGATTCCTTCTCTAAGAAAATACAGAGCTGGACGAAACTGTGAGAGGTTTGCATAAAAAACATATTTTGGTTTAGAAATTATATTTATCGAAATAGTATTTCATTTTATTTTAGTTTATTTTTTATTAAGATTATGAAAGGCGAACAAGCAAAAATGATTATTATTACATCGTCGATGTAAGAATACAAACAACAAAAAAAACAAATAATCTTAAAAGAGCTGCCTAGAAAAAGACTCGCTTCTTTTCCTTTCAGAAGAAAGAGTGAAAAGGATTTTATAAATATGAAGAAGAACTTTTTGAAAAAAAAAAAAGAAAGAATAAACAGTAGTATTCCAAGAGAAAATGAAAAAAGAAAATGAGATTTTTTTTTTTTTTTGTCAAGAAGAAAAGGACGCTTCGTCGAGATCGTGCATTATGAAACAGAAACTGACAGACAAGAAGCGACACTTTAATAGATCAAAGAATTCCGATGTGTTAGTCGTGTTAACATCCAATATATGTCAGTAGGTTAGTTCAGATAAAACCGTACCCACAATCTCAGGAGATTCTTATTGGTCTGCGTTAGCAAGACTTTCAATACTTAGAAACAGCGCATAAGTGATCGAGATGATAACATTCTTTCTTTTACAGAAAATGGGAGATCCAAATTCCAGACAGAGTCCTTCATCAAGATATAGTGGGCAGGAAAGACATAAACGAAAATGACTGGAGAGGATTTCGTTCATTCGGTCGCGAAAGAATTTAAAATCAAGAATCTCGATTCATGACTGCACGTATTCATTAATTCAGACTTCTGGATCAAAGTAAATTCGGGAAAAAGGAAAAAGATACATTGGCTATCTCTTCGAAGCATCGTCCATAGCGACTTGCTTCTTCTAATATCAGAGCTGAGATGAATTCCTTCAAAAGTCGAGTATATTTTAATAGTTTCATGGAAAATTTTGTATTTGGGTGCTCAAAAACAATTCTATACTTATAGAATCTGTTGTATAGTGAAACTGTTTACCCATCACGGTAAAAAGTGGTAGGAACCAGCCATTATAAATAAACCAGTAACCGGTTGTCAGAGAGGGTTGAGTGTCGAAGAACTGAGAGTCGACAGCTCTAGTCGGTGTCTTGTGGAGCTATCAGTGATAGTAAGACAGAAATTAGTGTATTACCATTCCGGTACAAAGAGATACAACGGTATCCGATGACTAATAACGATTGTGGCTACTAGCGTAAAAAACAACTACAATACAACGGCAGTCACACATCACACCAGGGGAAGGAGATAACTTTACAACAGAATCTTCTTTTGAATTTATTACCTTTCAAACCAAAGTACTTTTCTCTTACCTTCTGTAATTTCTTACTATATTCTATCTTTAGGCGAAGCAATTAACAACACTGAGGGAGAAAATTATTTAGATTTATATAATTACATCATCATCGTCACCATCAGCATCGTCATCATCGTCGTCGCCGTCCTCGTCCTTATCGTCGTCGTCGTCGTCAACACCTCTGTCTCGTGATGTTGGACTCACCAAACCTGTTACCCCGTTTCCATGGCGCATAAATGACTGAGATCACAACATTCTGCCTCAACTGGACACCCGTCCGACGTAGGGTTACACGTTTGCAGCCGAGTGAGCTGGACCGACATGAAACGTATAGTTCTTCCGGTCCAAGAATCGAAACAACGATCTTGCGATCGAGAGTACAATGGCCTAACCATAAGGCCACGCGGTTAAACTGTTAAATATTAACATCAATGGGCATTTTAGGATTAGATTTGTTTAAAATAATCAAAATGTTACAAGTACACCTAACTTCTAATGGGTTTGTTCTGAAGACCCTACGGTATCTATGTCCTTTGAGGATTTTCCAATATACTAATTTCAAGAATTTCCAAGACAGTCCCTATATAAATGTTAAAAGGTGGATTAAACCATATAATTATCCTATTTCTTCTTCTATTTTGAGGTTCAATACATCTAGCTACATAATGGTTCTTCGCAACCACATGATTCTAGGTTCAGTACCAACGCGTAGCATCTTGGGCAAGTGTCTTCTACTATAGCCTCAATTCGACCGAAGCCTTGTAACTGGATTTGGTATGTATGTATGTATGTATGTATGTATGTATGTATGTATATATATATATATATATATATATATATATATATATATATATATATATATATGTATATATATATGTATGTACGTATGTATGTATATATATATATACATAGATGTGTGTATTTTTCCCTTGTTAACAATTAACACGGAAAGAATAGAAATATAGTTACCAAGGTAGCAAAAATCACACGAGTAAAAAGTTGTAACCCCTTGTTTTTAAAGGTAGAAACAAACTTATTAGCGTTCAGTTAATCACTATACAAATCCATCATATTCTGTTAAAATGCCTTATTGACAAGTTTTATTTCTTTATTTCCCTGAAGAGAAGATTACATTGTTTTACACCATTTTATTCCTTTGGAATAATACCAGTGATATCTTCGAAACATGTGTCGGAAGTAAAAGAATTTGAATAACACCTGTGTTTAACTCCATTTATTTATTTACATATATATATA
>NC_068988.1:8028176-8029489 GCF_001194135.2 Octopus bimaculoides
TATATATATGCATATATATATATCAATGTGAGTATTTGTGCATGTATATGTGCATGTATTTATACATGTATTTCTGCATGTATGTGTCTGTGTTTGTTCCCCCCACCATCGCTTGACGACCTGTGTTGATGTGTTTACGTCCCTGGTACCTACCAGTTTGGCAAAAGAGATCCATATGAATTAGTACGTGACTTAAAAAGAAAATAAGTTATAGGGGTCGACTAGTTCGATTAAAATTCCCGAAGACTGTGCCCCCAGCATGGGCCGTAGTATAATGACTGAAGCAAGTAAAAGATAGAAAATTGCAGAGAGTACTCTTGAGTGCTACATGGACGGTGATCCGGTGATAAATGAGATTTTATCCGCTGATAAGAAGCGCTAAATTATCTTCTTTTCTACTCTAGGCACTCTCAGAGAGAGGCCTTTCGTTGCCAGCAGGGGTAGGAACTCTTTGAATTTTGCCCAGCTTAATCTTATTCTCACAGCTACACTCTCGGTTATCTCCCTCCACAACTAACTTGGTAACCAAGATAACGGAAGTTATCTACGACCTCTAGTTTGCCCCCCCCCCATCCGACAGTTGATGGAGTCTATTTTCTGCACATTTTCAGCGTTTATTGTACCTGTGCATCTTCCACACGCAAATGTTAGTTTCCCTGTTACCTTTCTTCTGATATTGCTGCATCTTTTATGTGTCCAAAGCTTACACCACCGGCTGCATCTTATGGAATTTCTACCTATATCTTTTCTACAGATCGAACAGGGCCATCTACCTGATTGGTTTGCCTTCCTACTTACTAATACTTTAGTTTTTGCTAGGTTAACTTTAAGGCCCTTTGGTTCTTATTCAAAGGTTGATTCTTAGGGACGAATCATATGTGGTTGTTTAAAAATAAGGCTAGAACCTCAATGTTAAGACGTATTTCAAACAATGGACAACAGTCGAAGCATCATAATGGATGGGTAAATAAGCATCCTTATAGTGAAACAACGCATTCGTAAGTAAACAAAGGTACAGTTCTATATTTAAGGGATGAGGAATTATTTACATTATTTACATTTGACGGATATTCGTCCTCATCTTGTTTGTTGTTAACACAACGTTTCGGCTGATATACCCTCCAGCCTTCGTCAGGTGTCTTGGGGAAATTTCGAACCTGGGTTCTCATTCCTATCGATGTTACTATTATTATTATTATTATTATATTATTATTATAATATTATTATTACTATTATTAACCAGGTCGCTGCCGTGAATCGAACTCGGAACCTTGGGGTTAGTAGCCCGCGCCCTTAACCACTACGCCATATGC
>NC_068988.1:8034420-8036032 GCF_001194135.2 Octopus bimaculoides
AGTGTTGGCATAGTTTCCAGTGTATATAGGTCCCAGCTCTGTCGTGTCTGTGAATATATTCCTTCTTAGCCAGGACTGGGCAGCCAGAGATAATATGATTTTTTATTATTATTATTATTATTATTATTATTATTATTATTATTATTATTATTTTAGTGCCCTCTACAGACTCACGCATACCCTTAACGTAGTTCTGAAGGCGATTCAGCGTGACACACTGTATGTGACAAAGGTGGTGGGGTTTTTGAATTACAGGTACAACTCATTTTTGCTCGCAGAGTGGACCGGAGCCGCACGAAATAAAAGCGTCTTCTTACTCAAGAGACACAACGCACTGGCGGGAATCGAACATCCTTACGATTGTGAGCCGAATGCGCTAACCACTAAGCCACTCGCCTCCAAAACATAAACAGCAGCCACGAAAATAACAGCAACAACAGTAATCTTACCAGCAAACAGAAGCATGTAAAGACTGCAGACAAAGACCGTCTGTTTTCGTTTTTTCTCAGTCGAACTAAACTCAAAACAAAGTTTAACGTAATTTCTTGCTCTTGTCAAACGCCACATCAGGCTGGCTTTTATCTTTTTTCTTTCTCTTCCTGTTTTCACAGATTCGCTCTTTATTAAGTTTCAATAGAGGCGGATTCAAATAATTTAATTCTCATCACAACCGTTGTCGTCATCATCGTCATCATCGTCATCATCATACTCATCATCATCATCATCATCATCATCATCGTCATCATTCCCAATATCATCAACGCCGTCGTTATCATAATCATCGGTGTCGTTCGCCTTCGTCGTCGTTCGCCCTCGTCGTCGTCCTGTCGTCATCATCATCATCATCATCATTATCATCATCATCATCATCATCATCAAAGTGAAAGTTGGATGTCTTGAAAAGGCAACCGGATGAAGTTCTCGCAGCAGGATTTTGGTCAACAACACATTGACATTTTACTAATATCAATAGAAAATGAGAAATGCTCTGATCGTATACATTCGCTGCTTTCTTCCAAGGAATCTAATGCTCTCTGGTTAATTTTTCCTTGGGGCTGGCCAGATTGGAGCAATCTCAAGTATAACCAGCCGAAATTGCAAAGATAATCTGGAACTCGACTGAGGAAAGAAAGCTCCGAATGACCCGTCCTTGTTTTCTTTGTATCGTCTATCTGGATGTTTTGTTGTCCCTTTTTTGTATCACCTAACTGTCTGGATGTTTTGCGTTCTTGTCCCATTTAGTATTATATATATATATATATATATGTATATATTTTCATTGCTTTATAAGCGCACGTACTTTTGATATAATTGCATTTCATCTTATAGCTCTATTTTACACATTCCATTATTGAGTTCGAGCTTCCTACACGTTGCGTGTCTTGCCAGCGTTCTTTCCATGTGCATGCCATAGGTATACTTACGCATATACACTATAGGAATGATACAATGATATCAAACCAATGTAAGACATGCTCTCTTAAAGATAGTGTGTTCGCACTAGTATATATATATGTATATTTGTGTATATATGTATATTTGTGTATATATGTATAGAGAGATACATACATACATATATATATATATATATATATATATATATATATATATA
>NC_068988.1:8037040-8037710 GCF_001194135.2 Octopus bimaculoides
TATATATATATATATTTGAGAGAGAAAGAAAGAGAAAGAGAGAGAAAATGAGGCTTTACTTAACTATCTTAGTAAAAAACAAAGGTAATAAGATATTGACAAGGATACAATGAAATGGAACGAAAAAGATATAAGATGTAATAATAGTGATTTGTCTAATATAGTAAAGTATAAAATAGAATAGTTAAGTGAATCTAGAATTCGCTAACAATATATCAGATTCTAACAAAAGGGTTGAATTTACAAATACGAAACCTGTAAACCGGAACGAAATTTGATTAATGTGAGCAAGTATGCAATACGATAAATTGCCATACAATGCAATCCACCACTGCACAAAAGACTCGACACAATGAAAATGTACAAACGGTAAAGTAAAGACAAATTCGATAATAAAATGCGACATTTTCATTCTCTATCTTATAAGAGAAATCTATTTAATTCTTTGTTTGTTAAATACAAAGATTTAGTGACGTAGTAATGACGACAAGCAGCACGTGACACGCTTTGAGTACCTGGAAAGTTGCGAATTGAATATTAACTGCACTAAACTGTTTCAGTGTGTTGTAACGTAATACGTGTCCAGGTGCTTCACACAACAATGTCTGGAAACACAATATGCATATATATATGTATATATATATATATATATATATATATATATATATAT
>NC_068988.1:8038881-8041189 GCF_001194135.2 Octopus bimaculoides
CGACACCACTAATTGGAATACTTGACACATTATTATTTAACATAAGAGCGTAGCCTGGAAGAAACATGGATTACATGGAAAAATGTGAGCAAGAGAAATAATATTCTTAAGATTATAAATCTGAAAAAGTACAGGACACAAGTTATTAAAATGGTAAAATACAGAACAAGAAACTTTTTACTTAAAATATTGCAGCTAAGGATAAAATTTGAATATTAAAAATTACTTGATTTTAATTTACAAAGTAACACTATAGTTTAAAACGTACCATCATTTTGTCGAGATACTGACACACTAGAGGTGTAGGAGTTGAGTGGGAATCCGTGTGGGATTCGTGTCAAATGAAGAGAGGAGGTGTGGCTGATGTCAGAGGAAGAGAGGATGTAAGTTGGGCTGAGAGGAGCAAAATAACGAAGAGAGAAGATTAAAATCTGTTCACGGCGAAGGCGGGAGTTCGGATAGACCCTGTGCTGAGACAGTCCGAACACAGACAGATATTGTAGCGAATGACCGGTATAGCGGATAAAGCGCGTGACCGGGATGTCACTGCCGAGTCTGATATCCTGTAGTGCTCCGCGAACCACTCAGTCAAGCGGTTTCCCGTTTGACCAATGTACAGAGAAGGACAGAGAAAGCAGGAGATGCAGTAAATGACATGACTAGTATTGCGGTTAATGAGTCGGTGAAGTAATAGGGACGGTGATGGGTGCCTGTGAGTATAGTGGTGTTGGAGAGGTAGGGACAGGTGTGACAAATATATGTATGTATATGTATACGTATATATGTAGATTCGCACATAAACATATACACATGTATATGTATGTGTATGTGTGTGCATATATATATACATGTATGTATATATATATATGTTTGTATATATATATATATATAGATAGATAGATAGATAGATAGATAGATAGATAGATGTGTGTATGTGTGTCTGTGTCTGTGTACATATATGTACATATCTACTTATATATCGCTGTCTCTAGCGACCGAGTGACCCTCATTGACAAGACCAAACAAGGTCGAAATCACGTCATCTGATGGTCTCGGCGCTGGAGATAACGGGAAATTATCTCCCTGCTAGCGATAGAAAAAGAGGGCATTTTTCACCAGAAAGCCAATATGAAAGTTTCTCTGGAGGTAACTATCGCAACAAAGCTCATTCTAATCGAACATTCACGTTTAAGCTGGGATAAATATTCTTTTTCGGTATTAATACAGCCTCTGACGCTAATTTGTGTATATATATAATTGATGGTTGTCAATTTGTTTCTTGATGAAGAATTTTCTCCATTATTTGCTTAATTAAAATTTGATTCCTGATAAACTCTTGTTTATCTTTGTTATTGCCTGTATCCTATAAGCATAGTGTGATTGCATACCCAAGCCTAGGGTCAACATAGGTAATTTATATCGGTAATAAAAACGGATATTCTTACACCTTAGACGGTTATCTCAACCGCTAACTCTACTATCCACATGTGTGTGTGTGTGTGTGTGTATACTTAGAAGGCTGTTTCTTATGGATGGTCAGAGAGTTACCATTGTCTTCGCACTAATAATATTCTTAGCTGTTTTGGCGACTCGTCAAACTTTTTTCTGTTTATAACCTTAACTGAACTTGATTGAATCCTTCCTCTGCTTGTAGAGAGGTTATGTATCTCCGGCCAACGAGTCTGGCGAGTTGCCCATCAGCTAAGAAGAGCTTTATAGGTGCGAAACCAAATGTCACCCTCCGACCAGCCATAACAATCAACCATCTAAATATTAGCACTCCAAAATTTTTTGAGTATGGTTCTTTTTCGGATATATGAAGTACTGACATATATATTCATATATATGTGTATGTATGTATATATATATAAAGGTTTTCAGAGTACTTGTCAGAGAATTGCTCTATGCTGATGATGCGGACTTGCTGGCACACACAGAGGAAGATATGCAACATTTAATGAATAGATTTTCCGCTGCATGTACATATTTTGGACTCACAGTAAGTCTGAGAAAAACCAAGGTAATGTTTACCCCCACACCTGGACAAATATATACTGAACCAAACATCTTTGTGAACGGAACAAGATTAGAAGTCATTGACACCTTTGTTTACCTTGGAACCACACTGTCAAGGGATGGTGGTCTTGATGCAGAAATATACCATCGAATAGCGAAGGGAAGTGCTGCATTTGGAAAGCTTGAAAAGCGAGTATGGGCTGATAGAGATATCTCCCTGCAGACGAAAATCAGCATCTACAAAGCGTGTGTATTGACTACACTTCTTTATTCAGGCGAAACATGGACCACT
>NC_068988.1:8048058-8052442 GCF_001194135.2 Octopus bimaculoides
ATATATATATATATATATATATATATATATATATATATATATAAAGACAGAGAGAGAGAGAGAGATGTATATATAAAACATAAGCATACGTATATACAGATAATGAGGAGAAAAAGAGTGAGGGGAGAAAAGACAGACAGTCAGACAGACAGGCTGAGAGATACATGCATACATACATACATCTATGTTTCATAAATATTTATATGAATATGTGTATCTACACATGTGTGCTTTTGTGTGTTAGTATGTACGTGTGCGTATGCTTGTGTGTGTGTGTGTGTGTGTGTGTGTGTGTGTGTGTGTGAATATGTATGCACGCGTGTGTACATCCATAAACTCTAGCGATTTGAAATTCAGTGAAGAGAATTTCTCCCTAAAGACTAAATTCGTGTTATCGTCATCATTGAACGCGTGCGGTCATATCTCATCTTAAATCATGTCTCATGTCCTGTTGACGTCACTACGTGAGAATATCGCTTTGTGACAACGGATTTGTATATGTATCTGTGTGTGTGAGTGTCTGTGTGTATATGTATGTGTGTAGTAACGTGTGAAGGGCCGATGCTGGCCGATCATTCTGTTTAACTTTTTAGCAGGTATTACATAAGAGTAATAGAAATCCCAGGAGAGGTTTCAAAATCAACAGGCGAAAATTACTTCGGCACAGTTTCTCCATTGGCGTTATTGATATCCTTAATCTGGTGGTGACAAAGAACCATTTTTACGAAACACATAAATATATAAATCACACGTGTCGAAAGTTTAATGAATACAGACAATAACAATCCGTTTTCACATTAACGAAACTATCGTCAAGTGCAGCATTTAACTCTTGTAAATGTCCACTACAATACAAACGCCTAGATGGATTTTAATATGATCTTCTGTGCATAATATAATATTTAAAATTCAGAAAAACGAGTAAGTCCCAGTAGATATTGTAGGGTGGTACCATTGCAACAACAGTCTATAAAAATATGTTGATATTTGCGTATTTTATTCTGGCACTGCTCAGTTGTCTTGATTTTTTTTTTTTTTTTTTTGCTACTGGAGACTAGAAAAGCTAGAAGAGAGTACGGGGTAATTGCTGTACAATTCTGGTTAGTCCACATTTGTTAGTAAGGAGAATAGGACCGGTTGTCTCTGACCTGTATGCATTCCTTCCTTCGACGGGTTGCCGCCGGTCCGTCGCAGGGTTACTCCTTTTTGCCAGCTGAGTGGACTGGAGCAGCTTGAAATGATGTGTATTGCTCAAGATCACGACGCATCACCCGATCCAGGAAAGGAAACCACAATCAAAAGGTCATGAATGCAACACCGTAGCAACTAAGCCGTGCGCCCCACTATATACTTCTACTACACCTTAAAAATCTTGTGCAAGTGAGGGGTGCTGAAAAGTTCTTGGCTTTAAGGGTCTCACGAAAGGCCTGGCTGGAGGCATAACATTCCGAGTTCATTTACAGAGCTAAAATAAATCTGAAGGACCGCTGCAATAAGTGTTTGATTCTGAGGATGGAATATGTTGAATAAAACCATAATTAACTCATCCTCCATATGAATGCCCTTTTACGGTAGACGAGTGGCAGTGGTAACAGGCCCGGATAACCGGCAGCTCAGGGTATGTGCTCATTGTTTGACAAAGGAGACAGTGCTGAACGGTGGATCCTCAAGTATCTGAGCAGCCCTGTTGCTATTCCCTGCCCCCATTGAAACCGTGGGTTTTATACCAATATTGGCCTAATAAGCCACTCCAGGATCCACAAATTGTGAAGCTGCCGAACAGACATGAAGAATGAACAGACACTTGCAGACAAAATAAAACAGGTCATACACGGTACGTAAGAACAGCTATGATATTTTACTATTTGCCAATATAATGGAAACCTAATTTAACCATCCTATGACATTTATAACATCAATACATGAGCAAAATAAATAGCGGTTAATCTTAACGAAGACGACAAGTTCAATTGCAAACACATACATTACACTCAAAGACCATAAAGTGTCGGTTTATTAACCCTGCCAAAGTGAATTATGATTAAGAAACTAAATAAATAAGTAAAATATCCTTTTCTACTCTAGGCACAAGGCCCGAAATTTTTGGGGAGGTGGCCAGTCGATTAGATCGACCCCAATACGCAACTGGTACTTAATTTATCGACCCCAAAAGGATGAAAGGCAAAGTCGACCTTGGTGGAATTTTAACTCAGAACGTAAAGACAGACGAAATACCGCTAAGCATTTCGCCCGGCGTGCTAACGTTTCTGACAGCTCACCGCTTTAAATAAATAAAAATACTAAACTAAATACAAATATAGAAAAGAAAACTTTATTTTTTGTGGGTAAATTGTTTTAGACAAATCTTGAGAAAACACCTAAGCAAATACGATCTGCTTCAATTCTCTTGTTCAGCAAGGACTTTGTAAGCTGTTCACTTCATATGATCCTTGTTTTCAGTTAGATTCTATTGCGTGATATCTTGAACAAGTTTCTTCTTTTATTAAAGCCACCAATCGACCAGAGACGTGTGAAAGATATCTAGCAGACAAGAAACACTGTCAAAGTCAGTCAGAAGAAACGTTCTTGTTGTTAGGGTATTCGCTTAATCCGCCACCCAGTGTAACACGACTATTTTGAGTACTGTTAGCAGAGTCTACTATTTTGTTTCAAACGTTCGGGTTAAATCTCCAGTTTGAAGACAATTCACCTTCGTATCCTAGTGAAGTCAGAGGCCCTGAAAGTGGTTATATTTGTAACCTTTTCGCTTTTGACTAGACATTTTTTAAAGCATTTACATATTTTGTATTTCATAGAGAAAACAAATGTTCAGTCTAGCAAACAAATCTTGTCTAGAAAACAGTGAAATAACAGAATAAAATAGATCGAGATATCAAAGAAGAGACAACGGACGAAAAATCTCCACGATGTATCCACCATTGATAGCGAACGTTGCGTAGAGTTGCTTTGGTGACCAGTTGTTGCTGACGTCATTGGGTACCGGTCTTTTGCAGTGCAGAAAAATTAATATTTTCGTACGCAAATTAAAAAACAGTGATGTGAAAATAAACTTAAATTAAAGAAAACGTGTGTGTGAGTGAGAGAGAGAGAGAGAGAGAGAGAGAGAGAGAGAGAGAGAGAGAGAGAGAGAGAGAGAGAGAAGAAACAAGAATTTGTTTACTTTAATAGGGGGAGAGTGGAAGTTAGAACTGGGGCAGTTTAAAAAAAATAATCTAATACTTTTTATTACAAGGAAGTTGTTCTTTATTTGTCTTATTATTTCTTCCTCTTCCCCTTCTTTTTCTTTTCATTTCTTTTCATTATTATGGAGCGTCGGAGAAACTACCTTGTGGCATTTATACTCTCTCGTTATGTCATGAGTGTTAAGGTGCATGGCTTGGTGGTTAGAGTACCTGGCATATAAAAACGGAGAACAGAGTTGGAAAGATGGCATGATAATCAAACGCATAGGAACAAGCTATACTTGGTAAAAAGTAGAAAAGGCGTATACAAGATACTCATGAACCAACTGAAAAAAGATTCGTTGAGAGCGAACTCAAGAGAATAGAAGAACGACTGGAATGGCTATATGTTAGGTCGTGAGCTCGATTTCTGGAGACACATTGAGATACTTTATTTTATGTAGCCCCACCCAGTTCGCTGAGGATGAAAGTCAAAGTCGACCTCGGCGGAATTTGAACTCAGAACGTGAAAACGGACGAAATACTGCAAAGCATTCTGCCCGGCGTGCTAACGATTCTACCAGCTCACCGCCCTTACCATCTTAGTAATAATAATTTCTGACTGAAGCACAAGGCCAGCAAATTTGAAAGGTTAAGAGTTCAAATCTTGTCAAAGTCGTCCTTGCTTTCATCCTTTCAAGTTCGATAAAATATGCAGGTGTCTCTTGCAGTTCCAAGCAATGGTTGATATTTGGAGGTGTTCTACCTTTACATTTGCACAATCCTTATTACCAGCAGCAGCAGCAGCTGCTGCAGTCAGTAGTAGTAGTAGTAGTAGTAGTAGTAGTAGTAGTAGTAGTAGTAGTAATAGTAGTAGTAGTTGTTGTTGTTGTTGTTGCAGCAGCAGCAAAAGATTTGTCAGCCATTGGTTCTAATGAAGCGTTGCTTCTCACATTCCGTGTTTATGTCATCATATCTCATTTATTTAATTTCGAAACATAATTATACTTCACAAATGAATATAAGACAGCCTAGCATTGCTTAACACTCTTTAACACGCTTCAGCTGATACTTCAGGACGTCTATTTATAACCTATGTATTCAATGGGTTTTGTTACATATATAAAGGTGAGTTCGATTGAATCGTTTGCTAAAAAAAAACAACCCCAGAATCAGAAAACGGAAAAATTAGAGACGCGACT
>NC_068988.1:8052542-8054023 GCF_001194135.2 Octopus bimaculoides
GTGTGTGTGTGTGTAGAAGACAGCTGTCTGTATGTGTACAAGTACGACGATGATATTTTTTATGTTTGCTTCATATTTAAACATATTTCCAGTAATTATTGAACATAGGTCACTGATTTTCATACTTGAACAAGCAATTAAGTTTTCCTTAATTTTTTATTATGCATTAAATATATATATATATATGTGTGTGTGTGTGTGTGTGTGTGTGTGTGTGTGTGTGTGTGTGTGTGTGTGTGTGTGTGTGTGTGTGTGTGTGTGTGTGTGTGTGTGTGTGTGTGTGTGTGTGTGTGTAGTGTACTGTCCTGTGATAGTGAGGGGAACAAAAACCGTACTCCATCTGGTGAGAGATAAATATTAATTAATAAACACAATATATGTTTTTATGTGCCACAGTTAGTTTCATGCGCTGAGAACATACCAGACAGTATATTTTAACACGTCTGGTGTCCTAGCACAATCATCAGATACTGCCCACATAAAGTCTGATTTGAAGTATACAGATCCAAGTCATCTAGGCTAGAAACCGCATCTTTCTCTTTTGGCAAGAATTCCTAAAATAAAACGGAATAACGACATACATATATACATACATACAGACACACACACATACACATACACACATACACATACGCACATACACACATACATTCACGCATACTTAGACACATACATACACACACGCTTACATACATACTTACACACATAAGTGCATACAAATATGTATCTAAGGAAACAACAACTTAAGTGACAACTCTGTTGGTAAACAACCTAAGTACATTCTTTTGTGAACACCTATGACCCGAAGATGACACACTTAAATATAAACATCTAATTACAAAACTCTATATGCCTCAATAAATTCTAACAATCAGCACTTCCCTAAATTTAATCAATTAAATTTCTCCACACCATTTTCCACAACTTACCATACGGGATAATTACTGGTCAACAGAACTTAGATTACTATTTAAAAAATTAGCTTAACAGAGGCTACATAAATCGAAGAGAAATTTCGATGAATCACAGTCTGATGATGGCTCGGCTGGCTGAAACTTCGAACTCACTGACAATACTATTCTTATTAAAGAATAATAGCTACAAATACATATACGTGTGTATTTACTTTCTCTCCATATATGTATAAGTATGTATATATACATATATACGCATATGAATATATATATTATATACATGCATATGTATATATACATATACACATACATACATACATACATACATACATACATACATATATATATATATATATATATATATATATACACACACATATATATTGCAAGAATTTAGGAAGTTCCGAGTTCATCCAAGTAAATTCATATTTAAGAAATTAAGGAAAATATGCTTTGACTATGTTATTATATATATATATGTATGTGTGTGTGTGTGTGTGCGTGTGTGTATGTATGTATGTATATATATATATATGTATATATATATATATATATATATATATATAT
>NC_068988.1:8054967-8057346 GCF_001194135.2 Octopus bimaculoides
CGGCGGAGGCGGCGGAGGCGGCGGAGGCTGCAGCAGTGGTTCTGATGACGGTGAAGATGCCAGGAGTGGTGTTGATGCTAGTTTGTGGCAGTGCATGCGCACTTGACTGTACTACTGGAGACGGTATTGGTGGTAGTGTCTAGTGGTGGATGGCAGTAATGGGTATGGCGATGGCCCTGTTGATACCACTAGCGTTATTACTGTTTGCTGTTGAAGATGATGTTGGTAGTGTTGATGGTGCTAAGGGTAGGGTGGGTAGGTGGTGCGGTGTGGTGTGCAGTGGGGTGGGGTGGGGTGTCGTGGGAGTGGTGATGATTATGATAGTCATAGTGCTGCTGCTACGGTTCCAGCGGGGGTGGCGGTGATTCGGAGAGGCGTCTGCAAGTATGTTTCTTGACTTTCTTTTTGCAGTGTTTGCGTTTTGTTTTTCGTTGTTTTGTTTCATCGGGATTTTTTTTCTTTTCTTTCCTTTTTGCATTTTCTTTATTTATTTTGCTGTTGTTTCCGTTGTTGTTGTTCTTGTTCTTGTAGTTTCCTAACGTTAAATTGTTCGATGAAACATCACCTAACCTTTTTACTGTAGTTGGTCGATGACGTCAGAGATGCCATTCACCAATCAATGACGCCGAAAGAAAACAACAAACAAACAAAAAGCTTTATTTTCATCGGCATCGACATCATTGCACCGTCAGTGATGACGACCACGATGACGATGACAAGAACAACAACAACATTAAACTAATACAAGAGATAACAACAACAGACATAGCAAAGACACGTGCTCGAAGTAGTAGTAGTAGTAGTAGTAGTAGTAGTAGTAGTAGTAGTAGTAGTAATGCTGGTGGTGGTGGTGGTGGTGGTGGTAGTGGAGGTGCTGGTGGTTCTGGTGGTGCTGGTGTTGGTGGTAATAGTTGTGGTGGTGGTCGTCGTGGTGGTGATGGTAGTAGTAGTAGTAGTAGTAGTAGTAGTAAAACGAAAATCATTGTTTCCCCCACCGCTACACCCCCACCGCTACACCCCCTCCGTCAGTTTTGCTCCTCTTCCCCATCATCATCATCATCCTCATCATCATCCTCATCATCAACACCACCACCATTGTCAGCATCATCGTGATATCCATCATATTCATCATCATCACCATCGCAATCATAATAATTACCCTTTCTACTATAGACACAAGGCCTGAAATTTGAGGGGAGGGAAATAAGTCTATTTCATCGACCCCAGATCGTAACTGGTACTTATTTCATCGACTTAATAATGGTTTCAAATTTTGGCATAAGGCCAACAGTTTTGAGAAAGGGCAAGTCGATTACATCAAACCCCCAGTGTGTAACTGGTACTCAATTTACCGGCCGTAAAAGGATGAAAGGCAAAGTCAACCGCGGCGGAATTTGAACTCAGAACGTAGCGAGGGACGAAATACCGCCTAGCACTTCGCCTAACATGTTAACGATTCTGCCAGCTTACCACTTTAATAATAATAATAATAATAATAATAATAATAATAATAATAATAATAATAATAATAATAATAATAATAATAATAATAATAATAATAATAATAATAACAACAACAACAACAACAACAACAATAATTATAATAAAAATAATAATAATAATAATAACAACATCAATAATAATAATAATTATAATAAAAATAATAATAATAATAATAACAACATCAACAACAATAATAATAATTATTATTATTATAAAAATAATAATAATAATAATAATAATAATAATGATGATAATAATAATAATAATAATAATAATAATAATAATAATAATAATAATAATAATAATAATAAATAATAATATTAACTGATGACATGATCATCATCACCATTATCATCATCATTAAAACATAATATCGATAGAATAGCAGTAGCACCGTTACGTCCACCTCCACCACCACTACACACCACCACCACCACCACCATCACCACCACCTAGAGCATTAACGACAGCACGAATAAGAAGAACAACATTTACTGAAACAAATTTAAATATATACACTGCTATATTTAAATCTATGTATAGCAAATGTAGTTGGTGTTGTCATACTGAGTGTATATAAACCTACGCATTCACACTCACACGCCACACACAGCACATGCACATATGCACACATACACGGATACGCACATACAGACACCAACCTACAGATATATGTAAATTATTATACATATATACATATATAGACATTCCGATGTATGTATATATGTATATATGTATATATATATGTGTGTATGCACATGTATGCATATATATATATATATATATATATATATATAGTTAGTGTACATTTGTACACAAAAGAAGTGACCCTAACAGGACACCTTACATACAAAAAGGAGCAGTTATATATATATA
>NC_068988.1:8057856-8059269 GCF_001194135.2 Octopus bimaculoides
TCTTTGGAAGCCTAGTACTTATTCTATCAGTCTCTTTTGCCGAACCGCTAAGTTACGGGGACGTAAACACACCACCATCGGTTGTCAAGCGATGTTGGGGGACAAACACAGACACACAAACATATATGCACACACATATATATATATATACATATATACGACGAGCTTCTTTCAGTTTCCGTCTACCAAATTCACTCACAAGGCTCTGGTCGGCGAGAGGTTACAGTACTTTGCCCAAGGTACCATACAGTCGGACTGAACCCGGAACCATGTGATTGGGAAACAAACTTCTCACCACGCAGTCACGCCTCTGCCTACAAAACAACAGCCTGCCGTGACCAGGATTCGAACCTGAGTCACCACGGTCACAACGCCGTGTCTTAACCACAAGACGATAACAACAAAAAAAAAAAATTACGCCATTGTCATAGTGTAAACTGGTTTGAGTCGGTCTCAATATATTCGACGATACATCTTCACCTAAATTAAAAATGATGAGATTCTTCGTAGAAAACATGAAGCAAACGTGACTTAAAATCTCATGACATTTTGATCGCCCTTCAACCGATCTTACAAAGAAAACCGCAAGTTGCACTCCTACGTAAATACATTCACAAAATAACAGCTGAATACGACAAAACGAAATCCAACCGTATACTCTAAAGAAATATTCCAAGGAGATCTATCTGCTCACATTGTATCTCTTAAAATTAGTTCTGCTGTCTTTCTAAAATATACAGAATCAACTTGAATGTCGATATAGTTGTGGATTAATATAGATCAGTGCTTTTGCGTAACGGGTTCAAAGCTTCATATAAAAAGACGATAACCAACTAGAGACCTTATCATGAAGCTGAACAGTTGTTAAATCGAGAAGTGTTCGTGGAAATAGAAGTGAAATATGCGCAAAGCGTCTCATGGGGGAGAAACTATGCAAGAACAGATAATGGTAAGATAAAAACAGACAGGCACAGCGTGAGAGAGAGAGAGAGAGAGAGAGAGAGAGAGAGAGAGAGAGAGAGTTAGGTAAGGAGATAGCGTAGAATGGTGTGTGGACGTATGACGAAGCTGGGATGTGTGAAGGATGAAGGACAGAAAGTGAAGCAGTTCAAGAGATTCTCTTGGCATTTCTGTTTGGAATAGCGGTGAGGTCAAAAGTGAAAGCTAAGCAAAAATGGAGAGGTTTTTCTTTTGTATATATTTTTATTATTTATAGTTTTCTGGTTGTTTTTTTTTCTTTTTGTATTAATAGATTATCTGTACTGAACAATAAGATAATACAGGTGTTTGTGTAATAACCTGTAAGATCGACGGATTAATGATGATGATGATGATGATGATGATGATGATGATGATGAAGAAGAAGAAGAAGAAGAAGAAGAAGAGGAGGAGGAGGAGAAGGAGGAGGAGGAG
>NC_068988.1:8059648-8064309 GCF_001194135.2 Octopus bimaculoides
ATGAGAGAAAAGCGGATATTGAGAGGAGATTATGATTATGATGGAGAGACGGTCGGTTAAGAAACGCAGACATTTACAAAAAAATGCTTCAAGTTTCTCTTGGATTGGATAAAAACACCGGCGTGGATGTGTGGTAAGTAGCTTGTTTCGCAACCACATGGTTCCGGGTTCAATCCCACAACATGGCACCTTGGCCAAGAGTCTTCTACTATAGCCTTGGGCCGACCAAAGCCCTGTGAGTGGATTTGGTAGATGGAAACTGAAAGAAGCCCTTCGTAAATGTGTACGGGGTGCGCGCGTGAACCACTAAGTTATGGGGCTGCAAACAAACCAACACCGACTGTCAAGCAATGGCCGGGACAAGCACAGCCACAAAGATACACGTACTCATAACTCTCCCTTTCTCTCTCCCCCTCTTCCTCTCTCTCCCCCTCTTCCTCTATATATGCGCGCGTATGTGTATGTGCGTGTGTGTGAGTCCTGTTTGCGTTTATCTCTCACCACCGCTCAACAACCGGTGATGGTTTGTTTCCGTCCTTGTAACTGACTACTTCTGAAAATGTGACCGATAGCATAAGTTCCAGCCCTTAAAAAAACGATCGCTGGGGGTCAGTACATTCGGCTCAACCCTACAAGGTGGAGTCCCAGCAAAGCCACAGTCCAATGATTGAAACAAGTGAAAGACAGAACACATTATATTTTTTTAAGGCGGGGAGCTGGCAGAAACGTTAGCACGCCGGGCGAAATGCTTAGCGGTATTTCGTCTGCCGTTACATTCTGAGTTCAAATTCCGCCGAGGTCGACTTTGCCTTTCATCCTTTTAGGGGCGACAAATTAAGTACCAGTTGCGTACTGGGGTCGATCTAATCGACTGGTCCCTCCCCAAGAATTTTGGGCTTTGTGCCTGGAGTAGAAAAGAATATAAATGTCGAGAAAGGCGGCTCCTGTTTTTAATCTCAGTATTTAAGCTACGCATAATACTGCTGTAGTACACGTGCCGTGTATACTCCAACAACACCGCTTTCTCTTCGAGCAATATAGACAGAAGTGAATCTGCCTTCAACTCAGTCGCGCGTCTGTGTTTCGCTTATTTTTTTGTGTTTTACTACATAAATGTCACCAACTGCCTGCCCTGAATAATTACTGATGTTATGTGCCTGCTTCGGCATGATTCGAACAGACAGCAATAAGAGCCGGAATAAATACTGCAAAGCATTTTTACTCGAAGCTTTAACGGTTCCGCCAGTCTACTGCCGTCGATGCTCTAATAATTCTGGCAACACCGATAAAAATAATTTATTACTCTGTTTTGTTACCATATCATAAATTTATAGCGAATGTTTGTCTGAATAAACAAAATCGATCCCCGGAGATAAGTACGGGATTCCAATGGTTAGGAATTCTGCAAGATACTGAGGAAACGAAAGAGAAGAAGGAAAGCTTAGATTAGGGAGAATTTAAATGGCAAATTATGAATATATTAGAGAAATATATGCGTTGAATAAATGTCAATACTGAGATCAATATGAAATCGATATTATATTTTAAAATTAATGTTTTTAGAGAAAGGCTGGGTGAGAAGGATAATGGCGGCTTCGATGTGTCGAACAAGTTGTTGTTTCATGAAGTTTATATTCAGCGTTCAAAGCCTGTTGATTTCGATTTTACTTATTATTCTATCAGGATCAATAAGATAAGTACTTGTTAAGTGCTGGGATTAATAAAATCGATTGGCCTGGCTCTTCGACGATTACGACGACCAGTGGTCCTGTTGATCCGACCAACAGAACGTCCTGCTCGTGAAATTAGCTTGCAAGTGGCTGAGCACTTCACAGTATCGCGTGCCCTTAACGTAGTTCTCAGGGAGACTCAGCGTGATACATAGCGTGACAAGGTTGGCCCTTTGAAATACAGACACTGCTCATGTTTGCCCGATCAGTGGACAGGAGCGACCAGAAATAAAATACCTAGCTCAAAGACACAACGCTCCGCCAGAATTCGAACACGTTGCCTCCAGATCGTGAACCGAACACCTTAGCCACTAAGTCACAGGCCTTCACACTAAAATCAATTTTAACATACAAAAACGTGTGTGGTTTTGAAGTTAATTGGGGTTCTTTTTACCCTGCGCGCGTAAGCGAAAGCAGGGTAGTGTAGTCTCTCGTCTGACTGTTTATCTGTGTGTTTGCAAAATTACTGGAAAAAGGCTGAACGGATTTTCACCAAATTGGGCAGAAATACTCATTGGGTAAGTGGTTCGAACTCATTAAATTTTGGTTTGATTATCTTCAAAACTTGCGGATGGGTGAATCAAAATGTTTTGACTGTGCAGATGTTTTGTAAAAGAATTTATGTGCACGCAAGGTTTGCATCGTTTGAAATGTTCTCAGTACAAGAGTCTATTAATAGCACATAAAAACATGTGCTATGTATTGAGTCCTGTAATTTATCGATTCTGGTGAATCAAGGTTTAGAAGTCATTTTTAATTTAATATTAGTTTCAAACTAAGGCGGCGAACTGGTTGAAACGTTAGCACGCCGGACGAAATGCTTAGCGGCATTTCGTCCGTCTTTACGTTCTGAGTTCAAATTCCGCTGAGGTCGACTTTGCATTTCATCCTTTCGGGGTCGATAAATTAAGTACCAGTTGCGTACTGAGGTCAATCTAATCGACTGGCCCCTCCCAAAATAATTTCGGACTTTGTGCCTAGAGTCGAAAAGAATATTGGTTTCAAACTTCAGTACAAGGCCAACAGTTTTCAGGAGTGGGTCAAGTCGATTAAATTGACACCAGTGCTCAACTGGTACTTATTTTATAGATCCGAAAAGAATGAACGGCAAAGTCGACTGCTGTGGAATTTGAAACCAGAACGTAAAAACGGACGAAATGCCGCTAAGCAATTTGTCCGGCGGGTTCACGATTCTGTCAGCTCACCATCTTAGTATTAATTAAATATTGAAAAGCTCTGAAGATTTCTTTCATTGCTCTGAGAAGCGAAGTGAATGAGCTTCACAATAAGCATTGTGTTATAGGGTAGATTGCTTATGTCAGGAAAAAGGACAAGTAAATGTCTACTCAACGACATAAACACAATGAATTTGTCCATTAGAAAACGGAAGACAAATATATTGGAAAACATGAAGAGGCATCTTTGTATATAGTCACAAAAAGATTAATTTTTTTTCTCTCTTAAAACAAAATTATACATAAAACAGAAAATATCGAACAAAACTTATCGTGCAGATGAAAGATATAAGAAAGAAAAGCGATGCGTGGGCGATTTTTGAGAAAATCAGAAGCGACATCAAGACAAGAACAATAAATTTGAGTAGAACGTTACAGGTTGCTTTTAAGTGTAAAACAAAATTCTCTCTCATGGGTGCACCAAATATGCAATTAGTAACCTGGTTTAAGCAGAAATAGGCACAATTCAATAAGATGATATCTAATCGAATGTATTATAAACTAAATGAAAATATCAATATTCTTCCGACTTAGTACGTTCTGAGTTCAAATTACCCAGCGGTCGACTTTGACCTTCATCCCTTTATTTCGGGGCCGATAAATTAAGTGCCAGTTGAATACTGGGGATCAGTGTAATACATTAGTGCCCACGTCAAAATTTTCTCAGAAAGCATTAATGCTCTTTTTATTAAGGCGGTGAGCTGGCAGAATCGTTAGCGCACCGAGCAAAACGCTTAGTGGTATTTCGCCTGTTGCTTCGTTCTGAGTTCAAATTCCGCCGTGGTCGACATTGCTTTTCATTTTTTTTTCGGGGTCGATAAAGTAAGTACCAGTTGAACACTGGGGTTGATGTAATCTACTCATCCTCACCTCCCCCAAGCTGCCCTTCTGACAAATAATTTCAAATAATAATAATAATAATAATGATGATCATCATCATCATCATCATTATTATTATTATTATTATTATTATTATTTGGGCGCTATGTAACAGAGACGTAAACACACCAGCATCGGTTCTCAAGCGATGTTGGGGAGACAAACACAGGCAAACAAACATATATACGTACATATATACATATATACGAGGGTCTTCTTTCAGTTTCCGTCTACCAAATCCACTCACAAGGCTTTGGTCGGCCCGAGAGTATAGTAGAAGACACTTGCCCAAGATGCCACGCAGTGGGACTGAACCCGGAACCATGTGGTTCGTAAGCAAGCTACTTACCACACAGCCACTCCAACGCCTACTCAAAATAATGACACACTATACAACAAAGGGGCAGGAAAAATAGACTTGAAAATAAAGTGGATAACATACAGAGCGTTCATAACACCTGTATTCCTTACGATAAACAATACTAGGATCTTTTTTAAACCGGGGGCCACATTTTTCATTAACGAAACACTTTGAAACTTGGAACACTGGTGGAATGTGTCATATAAAACATTTTTTTCTCTTAGTCTTCTTAAAAAAAAAAGAAATCCATAAATTATTCCATGTTAAAGTTGTCGTATTTCTGTAATTTCAACCAATCACTGACGTCCATTCAGCTGATATACATTAAGTGCCGACTACATAAACAAACGATTCTGAAACAATTAACCCTAACCCTAACTTTAGGGTTAGGGTTAAAGCAAATTTAAAATGAAAAAAGCAAATAAAACGAAGGTATGGAGATTAAATACGCTTTAC
>NC_068988.1:8064765-8067020 GCF_001194135.2 Octopus bimaculoides
TAATAATAATAATAATAATAATAATAATAATAATAATAATAATAATAATAATAATAATAATAATAATAATAATAATAATAATTGCTATAACAATAATTGTAATAATAATAATTGTAATAATAATAATAATAATTGTAATAATAATAATAATAATGGGCACTGCACATATCCTACGCAAAACACTTTCAATACAGTAACCATAAGAGCATCACAGCAAACCACAGCACATACCCAAGCCATACAGAGCTGCGCTCGGTAGTGAAGTGGAAGCACGTTATAAAAATAAAGCTACTGAATAATAATAATAATAATAATAATAATAATAATAATAATAATAATAATAATAATAATAATAATAATAATAGTAATAATAATAATAACAAATGCAATGAACATGTAAGGGAGAACTGGTAATGAAAATGGGAGGGGAATTGAATAAAACATTTTGAATTAAGCAGGTTTCGGATAACATCAAAGCTTTGCTCAACGATATGTGACAGAGGAGCAGGAAATGACCGGGTAAGTTACAAAGTATAGAAATTAAAACAAAACGAACAAAAAAGACCAAAACCTCACACTCCTAAATCTGGAAATAAACCACGAAGGGAAACACAAATAGCTTGAAGGCTTTCGTAGAACAATTGAGACAGAAACTTTTGGCGAAATAACACAAATAGCGAAGCTTCGTTCGGTAACGAGATTTCAGTTTATCAATCATGGCTGTGTGGTAAGAAGTTTCCTACTCAACCACATGGTTCTGGGTTCCGTTCCACTGTGTGAAACATTCAGCAAGTGTCTTCTACTATGCCCTTTTGAGTAAATATTGCAGACGGAAACTGAAAGAAGCCCGCCGTATATATTCTTTTACTCGTTTCAATTATTTGACTGCGGCCATGCTGGAGCACCGCCTTTAGTCGAACAAATCGTCCCCAGGACTCATTCTTTGTAAGCCTAGTACTAATTCTATAGGTCTCTGTGCGATCACATGACCTGCTAGAAATAGCAGCCATATATCAGCAAAATCCTTTCGTAGAATCTAGCAAAAAACGTGGTAAGGGAAAACACATTAGACAATGTAACCCTAGATGTATTATGAATGCAAAAAGAAAAAAACTGATTATTAATGACTGACAAAAACCCTTTAGCAATAGCCGTTTCGCTTTCTAATAAGCGAGAATTTGCCAGAAGGCCTCCAGGAAAGCGAAACGACTCGTGTTATACGATGAAAACAGTGAAGTTTTGGGGTCTAATGCTTTGAGGATACATAAAAAGTGATGGTTCAAGAAAGTTGATTAAAATTGACAGTAACTTGAATGGTGCCAAATACATCCAGTTGCTGAAGGACAATTTGATACCAGATTTGGATGAAGGTGAGATTTTTCAGCATGACGGACCTCCATGCCACAGACTATGCAACACAACAGAGTCCGGCTGATGAAGGTGTTACCGTATTGAAAGATTGGCCAGCTTAGAGCCCTGACTTAAATATCATCGAACAAATGTGGATAGAACTATAGAGAAGAGTTTGTCAGAAGAATCCACACAATCCCGAAGAGGTGTAGGAGCTCAGCCACAGAGAATGGCATCTCATACCTGCGAAGATGATGAAGGATTTGTACGCATATCTTCCCAGATGCATTGAAGTAATTATTCAAGCTAAGAGAAGCCACATGAAATATTAACAATGTACAGTAACTTCTTGAAACGAACATTATTTGATAAATTTTCATTATAGACATTTTTCTGTTTTGAAGAACTGTATCTTGATTGGTTTATGTGAAGTGGCCGAAAACTTTTTTGCACAGCCATTTTTGGTAGTCGTCTCGCATCTTCTTCTCTCATTCAGAACCTCTGCTACAAAATATAATGATAGATATGGAAATGACTCCAGCAGGGCCAACGTTTCATCTCTCTAAAAATCGCAATGCGAAACATCCTCTTTTCAGTTGGCGATTAGTAGAAATTTATTATAGTTTAAAGTGGCCGGAGACTTTTGCACGATACTGTATATATGTATGCATATGTCAGTATGTGTGTGTGTGTGTGTGTGTGTGTGTGTGTGTGTGTGTGTGCATATATATATATGTGTGCGGGGTGGAGAAGGTCTGAATGGTGCCTATTGCTGAAGCTCGTAGTTGCTGTCATCGAAGAGAATCCGAAAGCAACAGAAACAATACGAAAAAGCACATACGAGGATTCACTCTTCCGTTGCATTTCAAGAAGGTTCACCTGCAGCGGATGTCATCGCTGTTGTA
>NC_068988.1:8067831-8068907 GCF_001194135.2 Octopus bimaculoides
TGTGTGTGTGTGTGTGTGTGTGTGTGTGTGTGTAGGTAGGTATGTATGTACGTATAGATAGATAGATAGATAGATAGATAGATAGATAGATAGATAGATAGATAGACATAAACTTTTAGATCAGTTCTAATGAGTTTTGAACATATATGACCAGTAACAAGGCCGTATTTACCGCGGTTTGCCGTGAAGAAAATACTTGATTTAGGCAAAAGGAGTTAATAGGCCAAGAGACATTCCAGAGCTTTCGCATGCCTTAGATATGCTATGTATAAAACATAACTTGGTACGGCACAACTAGCAGATATTTTGAACAACTGTTGTAACTACAAGTGCTACAAACAAACAATCAAACATCAACCGCAACAAGTAAACAAACAGCAAAAATGATGACAGAGATAACGATCAGAAACAAAATGATTACAGAAGCTTAATATGAGTAAGAACTTTGCTCGTAATAATCGATGTTTTACCAGATTTTTGGTCGGAACAAAAGACCAGATAGACACAAAATAACGATTCGTTGTCGGAAGAGAGAGAAAAATGGGGGAAATAAGAGAGAAATTAGTATCGAGAGCTGATCATGGTTTTGGATGAAAAAAAAAAAGTTAGAAAAAGAAAACATCAATAGTTGAATAATTAATTAATATCTCGTGTATCATATGCGGTAAGTAACTACCACTAAAACCAATAACAAAAGATCAATGAATTTGGTGTGTATATGTGTGTGTATATGCTGTGTATATAGTGAGAATTTACAAAAAAAAAACCAAAAGACGAAGACGGGTGTGTAAACAACGAACAGATGTATTATTTTAACGCTCGGTAAGTGAGAAAGTCTTTTATGTTTCGAGCCTACGCTCCTCGACAGAAATGAACTCAGAAATAAACAGGTAGAGAAACTAGAAAAAGGTATAGTGGCTAACGGCCCAAAAGTAGGTTTACAGTTATCACGTAGGCACCTTAAATTTCTTTTAAAACATTTTATAACATTTAAATTTCTATCTTACAAACAGAAAAGGGAGCTTGATAAAATTAACTAAATTAACATAGAATAACGGTTTCATATTTTTTTTATA
>NC_068988.1:8071743-8072802 GCF_001194135.2 Octopus bimaculoides
GAGAAGGGGAGAGAGGAGAAGAAGAAGAAGAAGAAGAAGAAGAAGAAGAGGAATAAGAAGAAGAAGAAGAAGAAGAAGAAGAAGAAGAAGAAGAAGAAGAAGAAGAAGAACAACAACAACAACAACAACAACAACAACAATAACAACAACAGCAGCAGCAACAGCAACGACCACGACCACGACAACACCAACTCTACTTGGGATCCTGGAAGCTTCGGAAGCAATGCCAAAAGGCTCTCTTAAGCAGCAGAGTCAAATACCAGGAAACCAAAGTATTAGAACTGCAGAACTAAACTATTCCTCTCGTGACTGCTGGCTGCATTATCAGCCCGATAATGCCTGATTCTCTTAGAACTGCTTCAAAACTGAAATATTACAAATTTAACACCAGTTCGGTTCTCAGATTCTAAGTTCATTTCTCTGGAGCCTCTGGTTAACACTTGGAACAGTTTGGGCAGCACAGAGCAACAGCAACGTAAGTAATAGTGTTTGTCATCCCATTAGTTCACTTAAGGGCACTCGGAGCCCTAACAACCAGGTTCAAGAAATATATCAGAGAAATCGGAATTGACTTGAAAGCAAAGCAATTCCCCAAAAAACTGTTCTGCTGGGGACAGCTAGGATTTTGAGATTGGTACTTGGATGTAGAATGTCTCTCACGATAATTAACAGCCAAGTATCAAAGCTTATAATGTGTGGAATGAGACCCTGTGATACCTCTGACAACAGGCTACAGTCTGCTCTCACAGAATCAACCAGAGCAAACAATACCGAGCGCTCTGGGAAGTCAAACAATAATAATAATAATAATAATAATAATAATAATAATAATAATAATAATAATAATAATAATATTTTTAAAAAAGGATTGACGTAACTCTTCACGAAGGTAAATAGTCAAGACGAAGAGTGCGATTTTAGATGTTTTATTTTTTGAACAATATTTCGACAGAACGTCTGTCTTTCTCAAGTTCAAACCAAAAGGTGATTGAAAATTCAAAATTTCAGAAACCAAACGTAAACTATGAACGTGAGTAACCAGTGTCCATACGTTGATGG
>NC_068988.1:8073159-8074100 GCF_001194135.2 Octopus bimaculoides
TTATCATGTACATTGTTTTGTCTTGGTATAAAAAGATAGGCTACAGCAAATATTCTGCTCAATACCACAGATTTGCTTGTAACAAGATTGACCATAACCAGTTGAGCATGTCCCTTGGTGGCTGACGATATGTGCATCTCTGATTACGAGCAGAAGTAGTGGGGGGGGGGCATCATAGCCATGCGTTGAGAAGAATTCTTTTGAGGTTGGGATAATCCTCCTCTGGAAACATGGGTGTTCCTTCATCTTTCTTAAACAAACCTTATTCAGGGACCTTTTGAACGGAATGGGCTACTCGACCTGAAGAAAATTCTAACTGGGTCCCACCTGCAAGGTCATGCACTGTTTATATTGATAT
This sequence comes from Octopus bimaculoides, assembly GCF_001194135.2. Lineage (NCBI taxonomy): Eukaryota > Metazoa > Mollusca > Cephalopoda > Octopoda > Octopodidae > Octopus > Octopus bimaculoides. The sequence goes on from NC_068988.1 coordinate 8,073,518, forward strand.
GAGATCACCATGTCACGCACATATGGTTGTGATGCATGTGCCTGGTGTCCTCATATCAAACAAACGGGTAGTCACAATTGGTTCTATTCGGCTGAGTATACCTGTAACATTGGTGGTATGCGCTATTCTCTCACACAGTAATAACAATAATGATAATCCTTTCTACTAAAGGCACAAGGCTTGAAATTTTAGGGCAAGGACTTGTCGATTCCAACGATCCCAGTCTTTCACTGGTACTTAATTTATCGATAGCGAAAAGATGGAAGAGAAAGTCAACTTCAGCGGAATTTGAACTCTGATCGTAAAAACAGGCGAAATGCCGCAAAACATTTCGCCCGGCGTGGCTAACGGTTTTGCCAGCTCGTCGCCTTATCAACAACAACAACAACAACAACAACAATAGCAATAATAATAATAATAATAATAATAATAATAATAACAATAATATTAATAATGATAATAATAATAGTTATAGGATTGAGGTAACGCTTCCAGAAGATATAGAAGCAAAAAAAAAAAAGAGATAAGAGTACCATTGTCATCAAGTGAACGATATTTCAACATCTCGTGTGTCTTCCACGGG
>NC_068988.1:8074647-8075552 GCF_001194135.2 Octopus bimaculoides
TAATAAGAGTGAAAAGACTACAGAAGGCTTGTGTTACATGGTTAAAGTATATATTTAAATTATGTCAGAAAAATGTTAGAAAAATGTTATAAAATCTTTTTGGTATATAAACATTGTATTTTGAGAAATAACCGGTTTCGTGTTGTCTTTTCAAATTTCTCTACTTCATTGTAACGTGTTTGCTCCAGTATATATATATATCAGGTGAAATCAAATCAAATAAACAAACACAAGATTCCACGAGAGATCTTAATTCCAAATTTCATCTCGAATGTCTTAACTAAATCCACTATCTGTTTGCACTAAAAAATTCTATTTGATCTACATTCTCTGTAAACAGCATTCAAGTCATCTATAAATAGAAAAATTGATTGGTTTTAATGCTACTCGCTTTTATAACCCTTTCCTTCTTTTATTTCCATTCCCTCACCATTCGCTACGATAATTTTGCCGGTATCACTTAACAGTTTGCATTATAGAAACTAAAGTAAGAGGTGGTAATCTTATTCCGTCAACGTGGAATACTATTCAGTTCGTATGTGTGTTTATATTCCTTTATTCGGTTATTCATGTACCGGATTCAGTCATTAAACTTGCAGCCATGTTGGGAAAGTGTCTTGAAGTGTTTAGTCAAATAAACTGATCCTAATGTTTGTTTGTCTTTCTTTTTTTTTTGTTGTCTTTTATTGAAGTGTACTATTCACGAGTGTGTGTGGTGAAAAGTTCCTGGCTTTGAGTAAAAGAAAATACAGGAGGATCAGTTAATTAAAATTTGACTCAACATATCCCATCTCAAATTCACATACAGCAGTCCTTCAGTTTTTCTAAGCCCTATAAAAGAACTCGAAATGTTTGGTCTCCTTTCATGCCTTTCGCGATACCCTCAAATCTAGGAATTTTAAAGC
>NC_068988.1:8075779-8076415 GCF_001194135.2 Octopus bimaculoides
GATCTTACCAATCGGGGTAGGAGTACAACGGAATGTTAGGTAATAATCGATTATATAACCTTACGCTCATCAGAGGAAGCCGATATGGATATATATACATATGTGTGTGTGTGTGTGTGTGTGTGGCTGTGTGTGTGTATGTGTGTGTGCATGCATATATATGTGTGTATGCATGCATATAAAAATATGTATGTATGCATATATATATATGCATGTATGTATATATATATATAGAGAGAGAGAGAGGAAGACAGACAGACAGATAAACAGGCAGACCGACGGACGGACGGACAGACAGACAGACAGACAGATAGATAGATAGATAGATAGATAGATAGATAGATAGATAGATAGATAGACGCTGACGTAATACCGATATAAGCCTTAGGCATACATCTTGACGCACTGTTACAAGGCTGAACATTGGAGCACCGGGTTCAATCCATGACGGGCTTCCCTGTTTTTCGCCAAGGTCTCTGGCAGACCCATGGTGATGTAAATAACATACGCTTTTGATGCTGCGCCGTGAGACGGAGACTAGAACATCGTGATTGAGAAGTAAGCCGCCTAACTGTTCAATATCTGCGTGTGTGTGTGTGTGTATGTGTGTGTGTGTGTGTGTGTGTGTGTGTGTGT
>NC_068988.1:8077142-8080545 GCF_001194135.2 Octopus bimaculoides
ATACACACACACACACATACATATCTTCATCGGTTAATTGCAAACATTGAAGGCACACAGGATCGTGTCGGATACGTCACTATAAGATATTTGATAACATACGTCACCGTCATCATATTTACCTTCATTCCTCTATTCCTATATTCTGTTGATTAAATATTCTTATTTGGTTTCAACCTGTTATCTGAATATTGAATTATTATCTTAATGTTTACATAATATTTCAGTCAAATATTCTTGTTGTTTTCTTATTGTTTCTCGTCAAACGTCAAAATATTATATTTTTTGTTGTCTTCTGTATTGAGTTTCCGATAACCTTCCATTTTAATAACTTATCGCCACCGTTCTCGTGACTTTCGAAAGTGTTTTTATTATTGTTGTTTATGTTCTTCTTGTTGTTCTCCTTATTGTTAAACTCCAACTCAGCCCTGATCTATTCTCGATTAAACTGATTCCGACCGGGACCTTCCTGTCTTATTCATTTATGACTATATTATCTAATGTGCTCTACGTTTTCAGTTAAGACTTGACTGTCATTTCTTATTTCTTTACTGCCCACAAGGGGCTACACACAGAGGGGACAAACAAGGACAGACAAACGGATTAAGTCGATTACATCGACCCCAGTGCGTAACTGGTACTTAATTTATCGACCTCGAAAGGATGAAAGGCAAAGTCGACCTCGGCGGAATTTGAACTCAGAACGTAACGGCAGACGAAATACCGTTAAGCATTTCGCCCGGCGTGCTAACGTTTCTGCTAGCTCGCTGCCTTGACTATACTTTCTAGCAGGTCGAAGGACTCAGTAAAGCATCTTTTCTTGGCTCCATAATTGTGGTTCCTTTCAAGGAAAATTTGGCTATTATTTCTAGCCGGTCGAGAGACTATGATCTCTTGTTCGTTCCATCATAGTAGCTGTTATTGCTGTTGCAATTTTTATTGTTTCCGGCTCTTTACGTTCAGAGTTCAATTCACACCAAACCTAAGTTTGCCTTTCATTCTTTCGAGGGTGGCAGTCGATAAATTTAAGTACTTACCAATGCAGTACTGTGGACGATAAACTAAAGTACCAGTCTAGTCCTGGCGCTCCGACGGTTACGACGACGAGGTTTCCGGTTAATCCAGTCAACGGAACAGTCTCCTCGTGAAACTATCGTGCAAGTGGCTGAGTACTCCACAGACACACCTACACTTAAAGTAGTTCTCAGGGAGGTTCAGCATGACAAAGAATGTGACAAGGCTGGCCCCTTTTTAAATACAAGTACACTTCATTTTCGCCAGCCGAGTGGACTGGATCAATGTGAAATAAAGTGTCTTGCTCAAGGACACAACGTACCACCAGGAATCGAACTCACGAGGAGGAGTAATATTAATAAGAGGAGGAGTAATATTTATAGCAAAGTTGGACGTTATGTAACTTTACAAGAGGAGGAGAAAACGATAACAACAGCGGATCTGTAGTATCCTTCAATGGCGACTTCTTGATATTTATTTTATATATATATATATGTATATATATATTTGTTGCTGTTGTGTTCCCACCCACCCCCGAAAAGAGAAAGTGAAAGTAGAACTCACTAATCATTATCAATTCAGCTCTGCTGCATCATCTTCATCTCGCCTTCGAAATCGTGAAAGGTCAAATCAAAGAACAGTGAGAAAAGAGCTTTGATACTCTGTTGACCTTCCGAATCGTGAAAGATCACATAAGTAAGCTTTTGATGAATTCATGTTCCACAGAATCTGTCTTCGCTTCTTTCATTTCCTATTGTTGTCTTTCGTTTTTGTTATTGTTTTTATTGCTTGTTGTTGTTGTTGTTGGATATTTTTATTTCATTTACCTGTTCATATATTTATTCGTTAATGTATCGTTGTTATTTCTAGATTACTTACCTGAAATTGTTGACATCTTTCATTCGTAATGAGTTTGGCTTTTTGTTAATCTATTTATCTATTTTTGTTTTGTTTTATTTTCTTATGCTTCCTAGAAAATATCTGAGGATTGGATTCGCTATTTGATTGGCATGAAACTTTGTCTTTAACTATCATATCAAGAATAAATATCATATTTACTGTACAATTCATTTCTCTTTATATCATTCCTGTCGATCATTACTATATTTAAGCACATATATGTGTTACTCTGAAAAAGATTGAAATAAATGAAAAATCAGAAACGAACGAATTTATATGACAACCCAATACATACATATTTTGGTTTTCAGGTAAATTGGTTTTTCTTTTCTGCTTGGCACTCCATCGTCATATGTCAGAAAAGAGGTAAAATTTATTCAAATTTCAAACACGAATAATAAAAAATGTAAAAGAGGAACAGAGCTACAAAAAGCAAAAGAAACTATGATGCAAATAGTTTCATGTTAATTCAAATGACATTAACGAAAAAGAAAACGAACGAATTTATCTGACAACCGAATACAATGAGCAAGGGAGTTAAGTATCATAAGCTCAGATGTTTGAAATTTTGTCTGGTTTGGAAACACTAGGAGCAATACTGGTTGGTGTGGCCATTATTTCCTAATCTACTAATTATTTATATTATAATACCAGATGAACGGATATTTTCAATTCATTATATTACACACGTGTTATCCTACCTTATTTGTATTTAGTATGCAGAACGCTGCTGTGTGGTAATTTTCTCTCAGCCATATTATCAACGATGAGAATAATCAACGAGCTGAACACTTCCAATTACTAATGGACCTGATTAGGAATTATTGTGTTGGGAATAAGATTAAATCGATAAATCTCTTCCTTAAAATACGTAACCTTGTGGCAGCTACAAATTATTATTATTATTATCATTATTATTATTATTATTATTATTATTATTATAAAGGCAGCGAGCTGGCAGAATCGTTACTGCGCCGGACAAAATGCTTAGCGGCATTTCGTCTGTCTTCACCTTCTGTATTCAAATGTCGTTGAGATTGACTTTGTCTTTCATCCTTTTGAGATCGATGAAATAGGTACCAGTCACGCACTGGGTTCGATGCAATCGACTAGCCTCCTCCCTCACAATTTCAGATCTGTGCGTATAGTAGAAAGGATCATTATTATTATTATTATTATTATTATTATTATTATTCAGTAGTTTTATTTTTATAACGTGCTTTCACTTCACTACCGAGCGCAGCTCTGTGCGCCTTGGGTATGTGCTGTGGTTTGCTGTGGTGCTCTTATGTTTACTGTATTGAAAGTGTTTTGCGTAGAATGTGTGCAGTGCCCAGTAGTGCAATTTTCATTATGTTATATATATTTGTAAGTCCTGGTGTTTTTGTTATGTATTTGTCTGAATATTTTTTTATTATACCTAAGGCACCTACTATGATAGGAATTGTTTCTGTTTTTAGATTCCACATTCGAGTTATCTCTATTTCCA
>NC_068988.1:8081002-8084807 GCF_001194135.2 Octopus bimaculoides
ATTATTATTATTATTATTATTATTATCATTATTATTATTATTATTATTATTATTATTATTATTATTATTATTATTATTATTATTATTATTATCATCATCATCATTGTGAAGGCAGTGGGTTGGCAGAATCGATAGCGCGCCGGTCAAAACGCTTAGAGCAGGACATAAAGACGGACGAAATGTCGCTATGCCTTTCATCGTGTTAACGATTCTGCCAGCTCGCCACTTTGATGGTTAAGTTTATTGACATCTTTTACTTGTTTCAGACATTGGACTGCGGCAATGCTGGGGCACTGCCTTGAGGGATTTACTCGAATAAATAAATAAATATAGAACAGATAATTACAAGAATTGTCTTTCTCGGGAGATAACACTTTACGTCATAATATTATACATCTATTCTGCTGCGAACGACTTTGCCTTTTGTCCTTTGGGGTTCGACAAAACAAGTACCAGTTTAACACCGGGAGTCGATGTCATCGACTTACCACCTCCCTCGAAATTGCTGGCCTTGTGCCAAAATTTGGAACCAATATTATTCATGTATTCCTAAACGTATGTTGTTACGAATAAACGTATGTATATTGAAGTAAGCACACACACACACACTCACAAACACATAGACACAAGCACGCACACACACAGAGAAAGAGAGAGAGAGAGAGAGAGACAGACAGACAGACAGACAGACAGAGAGACAGACAGACAGACAGACTCCAGAAAGATGAAGTCCAATTAGAGTTTCATTGAAAAAAAAACAACTTTCCCATTGGCTGCTTTTCCTTTCGACTAGAAATAGCGCGGCAGAAACTCCATCGTGTCTGATGAGTTTTGTACAAGACATTAATTATCCTCAAAAGGTAAGAGGTGGTGTAGACAGATGTAAGGTAAGAGGCAAAGGGGTTTACTGTGGATAGGGGACCAAATGGTGAAATTAGATAGGGGAGTGATGATGGTACAGCATCGTTTAACGTTGTAGGACTAGTACGCTGTATGTGTGTGAGGAGGAGGAGGAGGAGGAGGAGGAGGAGGGGAGAAGAAGAAGAAGAAGAAGAAGAAGAAGGCAGCGGCGGCGGTGGCGGCGACAACGATAGCTACAGCGGCGGCGGCGGCGTCGGTAGAGCATAGCATGGCGGGTGGGAAGCAAAGACCACCATCTTTGATTCAATCTGTAATTCTGCAATTACTGTTTCTTATAATCAGTCATGTATTTAGATTTGGCAGTCATCCAGAATTTGAATTCATTTTAGGCTTTTGGTGCCAAGCAAATTCTCACAGACACACATACACACACAGGCACTGACACATGCACACGCGCGCGCGCCCACACGTACACACGCACACACACACACACACACATACATGACACATTCATGACACATGCATATACATTCATATACATATACATTTGCATGTGTAATGCTGAATATATATATGTGGTGGGTGTATGTGTTTGTGTATGTACACACATTCATAGATAGATAGATAGATAGATAGATAGATAGATAGATAGAATAAGGATTGTACGATGGGAATGTTTTGCCAAACACCGATACACACACACACACACACACACACACACATATATATATATATATATATATATATATATATATCAATAAGTATGTATACGTATGTATACACGTACACACACATGCACATATACACGCACACTCACACCCATATATATATGCATCATCAGATAGGATTCTTTTTACAGAACTCACAAACATATTCAAGCATCTTGTTTAGAAATATACGCAGATGTATCCTACAAGCGCATGCGTACTCACACTTGACACATATGCAAGCACCAGCCCACCCTAACACCAGACACACACAGAACCAGATTATGATACGTTTTTTTCTGAGTTAGGGGGGGTGATGTTCTTTAGCTGGGGTGGTCCAGCATTAAAGGTAAACTTTAATTTTTTTTCTTTAAACCCACAAATTTCCAATACTTTCTTGAGCTGTTTTGTTGTTCTCTCAAAAAGCCGTAAGCATAATATAATCTGGTTCAACTCTCCCATAGTTTTAATGTACGATCCGAACGTTTTACCATGGAACTCAAATACCCCATACTATTTAACCGGCAAAATTTATAAGTTAATTATGGTTGCACGACTAATATGGGGAATAAGAATATATGTAGTAGCCTCCCCAAGCCATTCAACAGGCTTTCTAAGACCTTTAATAAAACCAATAACTCGGAAACCAATATTGTAGAGAGCGTTTAGAACAATATTTCAATCTTTCAAAACCCTGCAGCGAATATGGATGTAAGTGACAGGATTAAGTTTTGCTCCTTTATACAATTTGTTCAAAGGTAAATTCCTGACACTAAGCCACAGTTTCAGTCCTTGCAGGCACATAACACCGTAGTTTATACATCAGAATGTGTGAAGGCATCTTCAAGAGAGGATATTAAACTAATAGCCCACGTTTAAGCATACAGACAAAATAAACAATATAGCATTTTCATGCTGCATATGACAATCGTAATATCACATGGTTTTCCTTGCCATCACCAGCAATTGCAACACTATTCAAATTTCTGTTGCCTTTTTTAATAATGAAAAGTACTTCCATGTTACCAAAGCAAAAGAATATTAAAATGCAAATTCAGAACCAATCTCTAAATATTGACATGCAAACAATTTCATTCCTTCAAACATCAACAGGACAACCCAGAAGCACCAAGAAACGTAAACACCCGTATAAAGAGAAATCGATAAACCACAATCTCATACAAAACAAAGCAGAAGGAATAAAAATGTAGAAACACGCTGATACTCTCCGATCAAGTGAGGTATCCATTCTACAAACTAGCACCGTCTAAAGGCTGTTCATGAAGAAGAGTATCAAACTCGGAGTAATAGAAACTTGTAAGCTGGAAACTATAGTCACGCTGCCTTTAATTCGCTATTTAGTGACTCGGCGACGGTACTTAGTAGCACACAACAGCTGTTCCTTTCGTTATTTAAAGGAACACGACGTGTGTTCCCTTTTTTATTTAGTGGCACAGTGTGTTTACTCATTGTGACATTCAGTGGTACACTGTACCTGTTCACACACAGTTATTTTGTGGCACATTGCTTCTAGCCATTTCATTACTTAGAACCGACAAAGAAAGCGAACTGCTACAAAAAAAAAACAGATACTTATCTCTCAAAATCAAACATTAACAAATGAATTCTACATTGTAGAATAATTTCCAGGATTTGCAAAAATTTTGAATAGTCTAATCATAGCAAGAATGCTTTGATCTTGGCCTGTCTGATCAGAGCTGACTCAGTGTTAAACAACACCAGCAGCAGGAACACGATCGTTGGATTCGTGAATCTTGTTTTCTCTGTTCATCTTAAGAATTGCATTGACGTCAAAAGCAGGATGTAGTACCAGGATAAATAAACAAATGCTATATTAATTGAAATAATTATGTCTAGCAGCCCTTTTTAAAAGAAATGTTCACAATTTTCCAGGCGAACTGACTTATGGCTCTCTCTCTCTCTCTCTCTCTCTCTCTCTCTCCCTCTCTCTCTCTCTCACACACACACACACTCTCTCTTTAAGTGTCTCCTTCCCTCTCTCTCCCTCCCTCCCTTTTCTCTCTCCTTCTCTCTCTCACACACACTGTCTTTCTCTCAGTGTCTCTCGCTTCCTTTCTCTCTCACGCACACACACTCTCTCTCTCAGTGTCTCCCTCTTCTCCCCCTGTCTCTCTCACTCTCTCTCTCCCTCTCTCTCTCTCATAATGACAGTATAATATGCGAGAAGGTGGCGTTAACAAATAAATTGATTCAAA
>NC_068988.1:8084963-8088370 GCF_001194135.2 Octopus bimaculoides
TTTTGTTTTTTTCCTAGCTAAGATGCAACACGTGTTAATCATATTTTCATAAGATAAGGCAACGAACAAGCAGAACTGATAGCAAGGCTGGGCCAAATGCTTAGCGACATTTCGCCCGTCCTTGCGTTCTGAGTTCAAATTCCGCCGAGGTCGACTTTGCCTTTCATTCTTTCGGGGGTCGATAAATTAAGTATCGGTGAAACACTGGGGTCGATCTAATCGACTACACCCTCCTCCAAAATTTCAGGCCCTGTGCCTATTGTTGAAAGGATTATACAGCTCCCGTGTTCATTTATGGACCTCTGCCGTTGCTCATCTATTCGTAAATGAGCTACTGGGAGAGGCTGGAGGAACTGAGGCTTTGCTCCCTAAGACAGAGTATTTCAACCTTTTTTACCCCTGCGTTACCCTTAAGATAAACTTCATGTCTCAAGGAACCCCTGCACAAAAACAAAAAATCTATATACCATATCTTTCGACTGAAACCTGCTCTTGAAATTACTGGCCTTGTGCCAAAACTTGAAATCAGTATTATATTTTCAAAAACTTCGTTTATTTCTACGAGTGAGTCAGAATTTATTTTCCTTTATGTCTGTGGTTAAGAATATCGTTTCGTTACAACGCGGTTTCGGGTTCTATTCCATTGTATAGTACCGTAAGCAAGTCTATTCAGCCATAAAAATCGACCAAAACCCTTATGACTGATATTCCCTAAACGAAAGCCGTTCCTTCTCTGAGGTGATGGGCATAATTTATCCAAGATGCTACGTTCTTTCTATAGTTTGTGTTATCAATAATTCACATTACCAAGTAAGCAGATCCTTTATAGATATATTTACTGATATTACTATCTTTTACAGTGTCTGCTCTAAGAATGTTACATCTCACACGTGGATCTTACGGCATATCTTTCCTGTGACTTAATTAGGATTATGCTAATGAGCGAACAAATGACTTGTTCCATTCAATGCTTCTAAGATCAACCAAGTATCTTTCTACTACCCTCGTGAAATTCAGGATTTTTCCTCTCCCTGTTTTGGTAGACAGGGACTGCTTTGGAAGAATTTCGCTCTTTGACTAGACTATCGGATCAAACTTATATTTATCATATATATTATTGAATATTATATAGGAGCCTTATATTATGTTTGTTGCTGGTCATTTCCTCATGTTAAACACTTAATCTCTACACATTTTTTCTCTCCGTTTATTATTTTTTTTCGTTCTCTCTCCATTTCTTTATCCCTCTCGATCTTTTCTATCGAAGAGCATAGGTTCGAAACGTCAAAGACTTTTCCATTCCTCCCGAGCGTTAAACTAATACACCTGCTTGTTGTTCCCTCACTTGTCTTCGTCTTTTGCTTTCTGTAAATTTGAACTATGTGTGTGTGTGTGTGTGTGTGTGTGTGTGTGTGTGTGTGTGTGTGTGTGTGTGTGTGTGTGTGTGTGTGTGTGTGTGTGTGTGTGTGTGTACACATACATTTATATATATACGTACGTCTGTCTATGTATGTATGTATGTATGTATGTATGTATGTATGTATGAATGAATGAATGCATGCATATGTACACATGTACATAAATATGTATGTACTGGTCCGTTTCTCAGCGACAACAATCGATTGTTATTCCGGTTCATACGAATTCATTGTGTGATCAGATTAAATATGCAACTCATTCATCGATTCTTTTAATCTTTTATTCCTTCATTGACTTCGAACTAACACATAATCTATAAAGAGAAAAACAGAAATTTTGTTATAGCAAAACTAGAGGGGAGCAATTACTGGCTATATCTGAATATACACTATCATTCGGATAATGGCTTGACAGAGATGATAAAGTGTCGGTCACATGATTTTCATTTCCAAGTGCTTTATATTCAGCTCTATATATTTACATGAAAAGTAAATATACGGTAACGCATTAAGCGTTAACTTTAATAAACACAAATGAATCTCCACATATACAGCATATGGCGCCCTGGCAATTACGAGTAAGCCTGATGTTATGTACATAGGCGCAGGAGTGGCTGTGTGATAAGAAGCTTACTTCTCAACCACATGGTTCCAGGTTCAGTTTCACCTTGGGCAAAATTTCTTCTGCTATAAACTCGGGCTAATCGAAGCTTTGTGGGTGGATTTGGTAGACGGAAACTGAAAAGAAGCCCGTTGTATATATATATATATATTCGCCATGATAGAACGCTAACCACTACACACATTTTTTTTTCTCCCCTTGTTTCTTTCTGTGTTCCAATCGGTGGAAGAGCGTAGGCTCGAAACGTTAAAGACGTTTTCAATTCCCGAGCGTTATACTTATACATCTGTTTGTAAGAAATAAATAAAAAGAAATAACATGCCCTTCCCCTCACACAGAAAATCTCACCGTTCCAACGTTTTACGCAGTTTTTGATAATAACAGAGCAAGTAAACTTTACCACGAAACATTTTTCTGTATTTTCCTTCTTAACATTCCAACATTTGGCTCGCTCTAAGCACCCGCATCACACACTATGTCACTATATATATAATCAAAGACACTCCAACTGTGACCTTCCATTCTAGTTCTCGGGAAAACATAACCCACGAATGTATTAAACGAAGCGTCACTCTTTTCGGAAATGCATGTACTTAATCTGTTTCTTAACAAACTTATTTAGCAGTTTGGTTGCAATTTTTGCAAGACACCGAGATGATGGGAAGCATGTATTAAAGACTGTGCATTTAAGAGAATGTGGAGGAATGAAGAAAGATATTGGGACCGGAAGTGAAGGAGGAAGAGTGACGTCGGAACCGGAATGAGGGCATGTGACGTCACGTCAAGAAGCCTTTTTTTCTTCGTCAGAACGTCGACCGGAACAGAAGTATGCAAGAGATTTCTGCGAGAGTAGTTTGTGGGCAGAAGTAGAGATAGTGTGTGCGTGTAGGTCAGACCAACGAGTTTCACTGATGCTGGTGAAGCCAAGGTGAATACTCCGTTCAGGTTTCGACTCTAGGTAAGAGCGTCATTAGTCTTTTGCATTTTTTCCTTCTACACAAGGTGGACATGGCCAGAAGATAATTCTGCCTGTGATTTTAACGAGTATATATTTAAGTAGATCTCAGCACTCGAGTTTCCTAAGAAGATTTTCAATTATTTTCCCATTTGCAAATTTCTTTCAACAAGAGCACATTAAGTGATCACTTACGCACGTACATACACACACACACACACACACACACACACACACACACACACACATACAAACACTCAAACCACGCATATAGATATATGTATGGATAATTATATATATAGACAGGTAAATAAACACGCACGTACACACACTCACATGTATATGTAAACAAAGAGACAGAGAGATACATCTTCATCCACATTTACATTTGCATCTATATACATACATATAT
>NC_068988.1:8090035-8093415 GCF_001194135.2 Octopus bimaculoides
AGAAGAAGAAAAAGAAGAAGAAGGAGAAGAAGAAGAAGAAGAAGAAGAAGGAGGAGGAGGAGGAGGAGGGGAGGAGAAGAAGGAGGAGAAGAAGATGAAGAAGAAGAAGAAGAAGAAGAAGAAGAAGAAGAAGAAGAAGAAGAAGAAGAAGAAGAAGAATACGGCTTGTGTGCAAACACGAAAGCAGCAAAGAATCACATTCTATTGTCGAAGAAGCTTGCAAATTCGCCAGGGGACTTGGCATTAACCCTGAAATACATGAAGAGCCTGAAAACACTGCCACAAAACAAACAAAACGGATCCAACAGACTGCAAAATAGAAGGAATTGAGTAGCTGTGCTGATGAACACCAAGTAACAACCCACCAGTGGCTGAGAAGTTCAGGACTGATAGCAGAGACTGAAGACTTCATATCGGCGGCACAATATCAAAGCTTGCTTATAAAAAACTACCAGTCTAACGTTTTTCAAATCGATTCTGACTCTAAATGCAGATTCTGTGACACATTTGACGAAAAAATAGGCCATCTCGTCTCAGAATGTCCTTTGTTCACAACAAACGAATACAAAAAAATCACAAAAATAGGGTAGGACAGTATTTACATTAGAAAATATGTAAACACTACAAAATTTGCACTTCTGCTTACTGGTATAAACATCATCCTGAGCCAGTCACTATCCTCTGGGATTTCCCAGTCAACACTGACAGAATAATCCACGCTACTTGACCAGACATTATTATTAAAGACGGGGACGAAAATACTTGTACACTAATAGATGTGTTCCCACAGATAAAAATATATCTGTAAAGGTATTTGACATATTAAGTAAACATAAGGACCTGGAAGTTGAAAACTGTTCCTGTTATTACGGGTTCCCTTGGTATGATGAAAAAAGGATGTTAGAAGCACCTAGATAAGATCCCAGAAGACCCATGTCTCAGAGAAATCCAAAAGATTGTGCAGACAAGTATTGCCCACAGCCTTAGAAAAACCCTATCCCTTTAAATGTCTGTGTTGTATTACATGAAGGCATTTCGCTACTGCCCCTACCACTCCTACCGTAACAGTTCTTATCCTTCACTCGCCTCAGGACGTTGGGTGTGTCTCGGCAAGTGATTGTAACAAACATACAGATTAAAAGTAAATAATAATAATAATAATAATAATAATAATAATAATAATAATAATAATAATAATAATAATAATAATAATAATAATAATAATAATAATAAAAGGTAGAACACCTACAAAAGTCAGTATTGCTTGGAACTGCAAGAATTCTTCGCAGGGTTCTTGGAGCATGGCCAGTAAACAAGTACCACTTTGGTCTGCATTGTAATAACACTTATAATTGTTTCAGATTTTAGTAGGAGGCCAGGAAGCTCGAGGATGGAGGAGATAAGTGGACAACATGAACTTCAGTCCTCAACTGGTGCTTATTTTTTCGACCTCAAAAGAACGAAAGACAAAGTCGACCTCGACGGAATTTGAACTCAGAACGTAGACAGACGAAATGCTGCTAAGGATTTTGCTTGGCATGCTGACAATTCTACCAGCTCGTCGCCTTAAGAACAACAACAATAATAACAACAGCAACAGCAGCAGCAGCAGCAGCAGCAGTAGCATCAGCGACATATCAATATGGCTGCTAACAACGTTAACAAATCCGCTTCCGCTCCTCATTCCCAATTACCGCTGGTTAAACTAAATAGACTTTCCAAGCATTCGTCTTACGTCTAATATTCCTTCTACAATTGTTAATAAAATCTTTTAAATGAATGCAAAGTTCTCATAATGTTGCTTACAACATGGCTGCCTTAATTTTATTACATCCGTAACAAAATTAATGCAGCCATCTTGTAGTCAACATTCATCTATAATCAAATACGGAATACTCCCAAGGCACAAAATTACGCTCTTACTATTTTGTTGCTATTGTTATTTAGCTGCAAATAAACCGTGGTAGAGCTTAGATCATCCAGTTTTTAAAGCGATAGTTTATCTCAGAATGGATTAACTAATATAGTCTTCCATTTTATTTTAAAATACTATGAGTGTAATTTGAGAGAAATTTAGCTGCTATTTCTGGCTGTCTGGATGACTATATACAGACTCTTTCATCGGTTGTTCGATCATATATTTAAAGTGTAGTAACCGAGGGAAAAATATCCAATCAAATCAGACTTAAATCTCACTTCTGAGGACAAAGCTGCAGGAATTTATTACATTATGTAACAAAATATTTATATTTTTGTCTTTGAACATTAAGTGTTATTTCCAGTTCTTCTGCCTAGAAATCAAAGGAAACGACTGTTATTCTCTTCAAACTTTGCTTTTGTGACCTGGGCATCAATGTCTTGAAACTGACCTATTTTCCATTACATTTCAGACAGATCCAGCGCTGAGTTGCTCAAGCAGAAATATCGTTGTAGCAAATATTCTGCTCAGTTGCACAGATTTGCTTGTCAGTTGCTTGAACTTGACCACTTGAGCATGCCCCTTAGTGGCTAACAATATGTACACCTCTGATCATGAGCAGGAGTAGTAGGAGAGCATCATAGCCATGTGCTGAGAGGGATTCTTCGGAGGTTTGAATAAATATTGTAACAAAAGCAAAGTCTGAAGGAAACATTAGCCATTTTTCATACTTCCCAGAGGTTAACGAATAGGAAATAACAGTTGCTACCCAAAGACAAAAATCGTCTTATACAGTGTTCTTATTATAGTGGACGTGGTTTTTGTAGTGCTAGACCCATTCTCTCTTCCTTCAAATTCCTTATATGATAGTTGCCAGGGTACAGAATCTGTATGGATTTTTACCTTTTCTTAGATGGGTTATTAAAGAGCTTAATGACCTCATCTGCCCTGGGTCCGTTAGGGTATGTTTGTGTGATCGTCTTTCGAAGGCAATTCATTCACATGATAATTAACCCTTAGCGGGAACCCTAACAGATGATGCTTGTCCGGGTCATTGTAGATCTGAAAACAATAGGGGATAAGACATAGTCCCTCACTCCTAAAACCCTTGAAATTCCTGAAATAGAGCCCCACCACCGGATGAAGTTTAAAGTTGTACCCAGGACCTATATATATATATTTTTAATGAACGCAGTATATATTTTCACGAGCTTCTAATAGTTTCATGCGATGAAAATGATACACACAGCATTTTATAATACGTCTGGTGTCTTCGTGCAATCTTCAGGTTGTACTCACATGGCATTTAGAAGCTAAAACAGTAGATCATAAAAAATATATATTGTTTCCATTAAATAATATTCATCTCTATCCAGATGGAATACGCTTTTGTTCATCTTACCTTCCGGGAACAGTACAAGATATATATATATATATATATATATATATATATATATATATA
>NC_068988.1:8093863-8094790 GCF_001194135.2 Octopus bimaculoides
ATATATATATATATATATAAAATTTACAGAAAACAAAAGACGGAGAAGACAGGTGAAAGAACAACAAGCAGGTTTATTAGTTTAACACTCGTGAAGAATGGGAAACTCTTTGACGTTTCGAGCCGATGCTCTTCGACGGAAAGGATTAAGGGAAAAGATCGGAGAGAAAAATTGTATAAGGATTAACAGCTCAACATGATGGAATAGCCAGAAGAAAGAGGCGTTGCATTATACAAATATGAGTGTATGTATGTATGTATGTATGTATGTATGTATGTGCGCGTGTGTGATGCGTCAAGGATTGTGTAAATCGTCGGTTTAAATAGATATATGGACAAAAACTACACCCTGTATTCAGTACTATTGTCTGATTTCGTTTAGGAACTGCAGCAGTAATTCGTTCGAAGCTGGTGATTCACCATCGCCGCCAATTCGATGTTCTTCCCTGTACACATTCGTTCAGGTAGCCAATACGAGAACACTTCTCTTAGTGCACCGAATGAACGCATAAAAGCGAAAATATATAGAGTAGCATCAGGTGAATTATTAAGATTTTACCGATGTACTTATAGCTAGAGTGATATGAATTTTTATAGTTTCACTTTGGCGAGTTATATCTCAATATTGTTGTAATAGACGCTATATTTTCTTTAACAAGAAACTTAACTTTACTAGCTTTACCAAAACAACTACAACAACAGCAACAACAATCATAATAATAATAATAATAATAATAATAATAATAATAATAATAATAATAATAATAATAATAATAATAATGAACTGTTCGTGATTTCGAAAGGAAATGTCTAACGTAACAACATAAAACACTGTTTTGGAATGAAGAACCAAGAAAATATAGCAATATATATGTATACTATCATATATACATCCATATACATATATATATATATATATATATATATA
>NC_068988.1:8097295-8104010 GCF_001194135.2 Octopus bimaculoides
TCTTACATCTTCCATTAGATGGGATAAGTCCTTTATTTTTAATATGGTTTCATATTTAATTCTTGTTTATATTTTTAGATAAATGAGGCTTCTTTATTCAGTTGTGTTTAGGTCCAGAAGGCAAGTTGATAAAATGGGAAAATTTCGAACTGTGGTTGTAATCGTTCTGCACATTCATCAATGTGTTGACTGAGGTATATTCCGCGATATTGTGGGGAGGAAATTTGTTGTCTGTTTCGGATCGAATTTCCTGTTGATCCAATATAATTTCGATGACAGCCCGAGCATCTAATTACGTAAATGTGATTTTGATCTTGAATATTTGTCTTTGTCTGAAATGGAATTCCGATCCTTCCAACAGATTGGGACGTGTTCTGCAATTAGGGTCACCACACTTTACGACTCTTGCTTCCGTTGTTCTAGAGAATAGTTTGGCATTGGTGAGAATTTTCTTCAAAGTTTTAAGCTGTTTGCTGCTCTTATTGATTTTATGATTACATAGGATCTCCTTAAGTTTGGGGTCCCTATGGAGTATTGGAAGATTTTGGACGATGATATTAAATGCATCTTTGTTTCTGGGGTTGTATGTGGAGATATAAGGCAGTGCTTTGAGGGTAGATGTGTCATTGTGTTTGGCTTTTCTTAATATTTTAATGTCAATTGATTTTGCACGTCTAATTCCTTCATTTATGAGTTGAGTTGGATAGTGCCTATCCTGGAATACATTTTTAAGCTCTTGCAATCTTAGTTCTCTGGTATTTTCTTTTTCAGATACTATGGTGCAAATCCTTCTTGCAAGGTTGAAGGAGTTATCAGTTTGGATATGTCTCGGGTGACATAAGCTAAATAATATTGTTTAGCGTCTGTCGTCTGGTAAAAGATAGAAGCAGACATTTTTTTTTAAAAACTACAGACGATAAACAATATCTACATCCACATTGTGTAGGTCCCCCAGCCTCTTGGGGAGAATATTAGAAGGCTGTGGACCCCTGAAACCAGGGCTGTTTCGGTAACGCGACGGCATTGCTGGGGTCTGTGGCACTGTGCAGTGGCGACCCGTTCTGGCATTCGTGTAGCTTTCAATGCCAAAATTTGGCACAATCCCTTCCAGGATCTTCCAGATGTCTACATTGATTACATCTACAGCAGTACTTGACTGATATTTTATTTTATCGCCCCCGAAAGGATGAAAAGTAAAGGTGACTTCAGTGAGTTTCGAACTCAGAACGTAAAGACCCTGAAAGAACACCGAAAAGCATGCTTTTCCGACACTCTAGCGGTTTGCCATCTGGCCGCATTAACAAACGCTTCTAATGATTTCTGATTTAGCCACAAGGCCAGCGATTTTAAACGTAGCGGAAGTAGTTGATACCATCAACTCCAGTTCTTAACTGGTACTTTATTTTATCAATTGCTAGCATTGCTTGACAACTGATGCTGGTGTGTTTATGTCCCCGTCACTTAGCGGTTCGGCAAAAAGAGACCGATAGAATAAGTACTAGGCTTACAAAGAATAAGTCCTGGGGTCGATTTGCTCGACTAAAGGCGGTGCTCCAGCATGGTCGCAGTCAAATGACTGAAGCAAGTAAAAGAGTAATCTCGAAAGGGTTGGAAAGCTAGGTTGACCTAGAATGGATTTGAGCTGAGAAGATAAAGAAATTGTACAAATGCCCGCAAGTTATTTTTTTCCGATGCTCGACCGATTCTACCTGCTCTCTGCCCTTAATACTTTCCGATTTAGGTACCAGGCCAGGAATTTTAAGAGAAGGAGTTAGTCGCTTCTATTGACTCTGATACTTGATTGCTACCCCGAAACGATGGAAGGAGAAGTTGACTTCTGTGAGATTTGGAAAAACGCGGAACAAGTGCCGCAAAACAGTTCTTTTTCTGACGCTCCGACTGTTCTGCCAGCTCTCTGCCTTACAATCCACTCTTATTAAGCAACTGTACACCTATTTTTGTCCACCCCTGTATATTTTAAACAACAGCTATCGGCATATTCACGTTCGAATCAACCAAAATGTATTAAGAAGTAATAGATACACTGTTGTTTGGATTCTGGTTGTTCTACGTGCATCTCACGAAATTATCTATTTTGGCAGACATCAGCATCTATCAGCAAATAATTTGTTTGTTGAGTTCTATAAACAATAGTTTGTGATCTTGTCAGATTTATCCGTCTGACGCGGTAACTGTGACTGAGGAGACACTCAATAAGGCCGAAACACCGCAGTGTCTCAAAGATCCCTTACACTGGAGCGTATTACAAGCACTCACCATTTAAAAGGAGGAGGGGGATGTCCAATGACGATAAACTGCAACGATCAGCATATTCACGTTCGAATCTGCCAGAGCATATAAAGAATGATTAGATACGTTATTATTTAGACTCTCGCTAATCTGCGTGTAATTCATGAATTATTATTTGCTCAGCAACCATTGGCATGTGTCATCAAATAATTTGTTTGCTGATTTCTATAAGCAACAGATCTTGTTTGATTCATCGCTTCGGCGTGGTAACTTTGACTGTGGATACGAATAACAAGGTCGAAACACTGCGGTGCCATAAAGTCCTCTTACACCGGTGAATCGCGTGTCTTATGAACATACATCATCTAAAAGGAAGAGGTGTTCTCCGATGACGAATAACAACAGCAATTACTATATTCGTGTTCGAACCTACCATAATGATTTAAGAATGAACAAATACGTTATCACTTAGGCTCTCGCTCTTTTGTGTGCATCTCATGAATTATCATCTGCTATTTCAATTTATTAGCTTCCGTTTGTGTTTTGTTTTCCCAAGAATAGTAATTAGTAGTCAATGTCTGGCGTTTTTCGTTTCCGTTTGTAGTTTCCGGTCGAATTCTTCACAGTAATGTGACCGATTATTAATATCCTTACATGAGATAATTGCAAATTATGAACAGGATTAGAAAGAAAACGATTAAGCCCTCCGCTATCGACCAGTTCGTGGTAACATGCTGCAACAAAGATACTTTTTGACCAAAAGGGGACGCAATTCTAGAGTCATGTACAGTGCATGATCTGGGCATTGGTATGCGCAACAACGCCTCGTTTCACGAGCATATTACCAAGATGGCGGCAATGTGCTGGCGAATGGCGGATGGATTCTGAGAACCTTCAGAACAAGGGACCAGGAAACTATGCTGGTTCTACGGGCGACATTTGTCCTCAGCCATCTGAACCACAGATCTCAACTGAGGTCACCCAACTGTGAAATTAATACCGGAACTTGAAGTAAGCACTCCAGTGGTGATACACTATAAAGATTGCTTCAATGGAACAACTGAGCTACTGAGAGAGACTTAAAGAGTTACGACTCTGCTCCCGGGCGCGAAGACGGGAGGGGCATGCAGTGATATACATATGGAAGATCCTGGAAAAGCTGGCACCGAATTTTGGCATCAAGAGCTATACCAGCCTCCGAACCAGACGACATTGCACTGTCTCAAAGGTCCCAGTTACCCTGCCTAGATTGATGAGCATGTACTCCAATAGTTTGGGATTCAAGGGCACGTGGTTATTTAATACCTTGCCAAAACATCTGAGGGTTCTACATGGAGTAAAGGTAGAGGTTTTCAAGAAATAGGTTGACCTCCTGCTGTCCAGGTTCCCAGATGAACCCAAACCACGGTAAGAAGCTCAAAAGAGGGCAACAGTGTAGAAATTCCACCTTCACCAAAAGCCAATCGCATGAGAATGGCCATTAAAAAGCTGACTATACTGGCGGTGCTCCAGCAAGGGCACAGCCTTTGATCTAAAATGTATAAAAGAAAAAAAGAATATTAAAGATTTTTGCCAACATAACATAGCAGTCCTGGTTTAGGACGAATGTTACTGTAATTTAGCCCCAGGACACATCGTCTCCAGCTGGCTATACGACACAATCTATGTCCTTATATTTTCGAACAAGGGAAAATATAAGGACACAGATCGTGTCGTATGGCCAGCTGGAGACGATGTCTCCTGGGGCTAAATTACAGCAACATTAGTCATAAACCAGGACTGTCATGTTATGTTGGCAAACAATCTTTACTACAAAGTACTGTCACTGAATATCTCTCGTTGTGAGATTTAAAAATAGTAATTTTCTAATAAAAGAATATGTACAATATATTATAAATATATGTGCCAAATATATAATATGCGTCTAAATAAATTAATTTGTACCTATATGATATTTCGGTTAATCTTTCATGCTACGGACTAACCTCATAAAAATAATTCATGGGGGCATACGCAGAACAATGAGAATCCAATGTTGTTTTTCGACTTCAGAGAGCACCTCTTCCCTTTAGACGATGTGTGTTCACTACACACGTGATTCATCAAGTGTTCTCCTTTGACGAACAAGCAACGGTCATCAGAGATTTACTTTCGAAGCTGCCAGGATACCAAGAACGGATAAATACGTTGTTGTCTTAACCAGGGTTGGCCAACCTGAAGCCCGCCGGCCGCATGCGACCCACAGTCCTTTATCTTGCGGCCCGCTTGATAATTTCTTGAAATTGGTTTGTTTAAACAAACATTTTAAAAATTTTATCAAAAATTAAAGATTGTAATAAAAAGTAAAAGAAGAAAGATACTGCTGTTCTTGCAACGATACTATTTCATGTTGAATCAAAGATCACTCATTCATTATTGAAATAATAGCATGAGAAAGCAAAATGCTTTCAATTCTGTCATTATACAAGTGACCCGCAATGTAATTCGAGTTGACCAGGCCTGGTGTAAATATTAAGACAAGCAGAAACCAAAACAATGTAAAGAAAGTATTTTGTCTATTTAGTTCCACAATAAATATTGGTTTCAAAATATGGCACAAGGCCAGCAATTTCGAGAGAGGGCATGTAAGTCGATTACATCGACCCCAGTGCTCAACTGGTACTTATTTTATTAACCCCGAGAGGATGAAACGCAAAGTCAACCACGGCGAAATTTGAACTCAGAACGTAAAGACGGGTGAAATACCGCTACGCAATTTTTCCCGGCGTGCCACCTTACCACTTTACTTCCACAATTAATACTAATTTCGTTTTCTTTTAATTCGTTTAACTAATTTCAATTTGTATTTTATTAATATTTTCAAAATACATTTTTAATTTAATTTCATTAACATCACATTTAGTAGACACCATAAATCACATACAGGCTTTTATTCATTTATTTATTTATTTTATTTTTCTTCGATTACAAACGTAACTCAGGATTCATTGCTGAATTAATTCGGGGAGTGGTGTCTTTGTTGAATTTATATTTTATACGTAAAACTCATTAGATCTATGCGCCATGTTTTACGCAATTTTGTTTCCTTGTTTGATAAAATTAATGACGTTCATGTTTATAAATTGTGTTCTATTCTGTATTTATTTAATTTTTAACTCTTTCATGTTTATTGTCGTAGAATGAAAGGTCGCCATATTTCTATTTAGCAGATTATAAATTTTCTAAATTTATAAACTGGAATTTTTTTTTTTTTTTAAACTAAACATGAAATGTCTGTGACGTGTCCATAATGTGTGCGTCTGACGAATGTTCGATAAAACAGGAAAGTCAGACTTCCGATGAAGTAAACAATTTTGGGAAAAAATAAATCAATCAATGAATAAGCTCTTCTATATTTATTCTATATAATTTCCTTTCAACCCGTCTATCTGTGCGCATGCGCCGCGCGTGAATGTGTGTGCTTTCGTCGGTGGTGTTATTAATGTCAGTTATGATCATGTTAGCGAAATTTCATGTGGTGTAAGATCATTTTTATAAATCTGTCTGAATAACGCTACGTTGTTAAGTAAAAGATGTATATATAAATAATTGTATATATGCGAGTAAAAATAAATACAAAAAAGGGTTTGTTTTTTTTTTGCATGATTGTGTATAGAGGAATATATTATTTTGTTTAAAAGAGTTCCAACACTGACTGTTTTTTATGTTTTATTTATATTCCTGCAGAACCAATGTGGGATATAGAATATGGAATATACAATATATAATATAATATACAATATATAATATAAAATAAAATAAAAATGGATGGCACCATGAAATAAAGTATTGAATGTAAATGAAATATTGAGTGTTCAATATAAAAGATCAAATATATAAATATATAAGGGCGACTCGAGTTTCAGGGTTATTTCCCTTCGTCATGGCCGGTATGACAGACTTTAACAGACTGTAATTGTATATATAAATAGATGTAAATGCTTTTTTCCGAATGAAATTACACTTCATTTTTGAAACTCTGATGAAGCTATAGGGTGATACACAAGCACTCAACTGTGACTGCATTGCACCTCATAGCAGAAACAACTGTAAGGTAATGAAATTCATGTCCTAATTTCTTATTCCCTTGTCATTTTAATTTCTTATTACTGTTCTGTATTTGACTGGGGCTTGGTTCTGAAGCATGTATACTTTGAGTTCAAACAGCAGATTATTAGTATCACTGTGCCTAAGGACTGGTATGCTGGTCCCGTCGCTAGAAAACGGTAGGGGTTCGCTGCCCTGCTCACAATTTTATCAAATGCAGCTCTGCATCTTAAAACAGCTAGAGGAGTTGTCCTCTTGGGGTTAAAAAATCGCAGTAGAGTTCGCTCGAACAGACAGCCATGTTAAAATGGCTACGAATATTACTTAAGCGAAATAACTATATATATACATACATACATATATATATATATATATATAT
>NC_068988.1:8105010-8107702 GCF_001194135.2 Octopus bimaculoides
GTACCAGTTACTCACTGGGGTCGATGTAATCGACTTAATCCCTTTGTCTGTCCTTGTTTGTCCCCTCTATGTTTAGCCCCTTGCGGGCAATAAAGAAATAAGAATCGTTAGCACGCCGGGCGAGATGCTTAGCGGTATTTCGTCTGCCGTTACATTCTGAGTTCGAATTCCACCGGGGTCGACTCTGCCTTTCATTCTTTCGGGGTCGATAAATTAAGTACCAGTTACGCACTGGGGTCGATGTAATCGACTTAATCCCTTTGTCTGTCCTTGTTTGTCCTCTATATGTTTAGCACCTTGTAGGTGGTGGTGATGGTGGTGATAGCAGTAGTAGTAGTAGTAGTAGTAGTAGTAGTAGTAGTAGTGGTGGTGGTGGTGGTGGTGGTGGTGGTAGTAGTAGTAGTAGTAGTAGTAGTAGTTGTTGTTGTTGTCCTTTTAGTCCATGGTTATTTCTGATCCACCAACAATTGAGGAGTCCGTCTTCGCGTTCTGAGTTCAAATTCTTCCCAGGTCGACTTTACCTTTCATCCTTTCGGGGTCGATGATACAAGTACCAGTTACCCACTGGGGTCAGTGTTATCGACTTATCTCCTCCCCAAAAATTTCAGGCCTTGTGCCTTTAGTAGAATTATTATTATTATTATTATTATTATTATTATTATTATTATTATTATTAAAGCGGTGGTCAGGCAGAATCGTTAACACGCGGCGCAAAATGCTTAGCGGCATTTCGCCCGTCGCTACGTTCTGAGTTCAAACTCCGAGCTGGTCGACTTTGTCGTTCACCCTTTCGGGGTTGGTAAATTAAGTACCAGTGAAACACTGGAGTCGATGTAATCGACTTAGTTCCCTCCCCCAATATTTTAGGGCTTGTGCATTTAGTAGAAAGGGTCATTATTATTATTGAGTGAGCGAGCAGTGTATGCCATCAAAGTAACACTGGGGTAAAATATACAAAGCCCAGTATACCCATCATGACCACCCGTCTGATAAGGGTACACCAGGCACACGCATCACAACCGTATGTGCGTGATATGGTGATCTTGTATCAAAATAAACAGCGCATGACCTTGCAGGTGGGGACCAGTTAGAATTTTCTTCAGGTCGAGTAGCCCATTCCGCTCAAAAGGTCCCTGAATAAGGGTTGTTTTATGTTGTTCAGCAAAATACCCATGTTTCCAAAGGTGAATTATCCGAACCCAAAATAATTCCTCTCAACACATGGTTATGATGCCCCCGCCCCACCCGTTCCACTACTTCTGCTTATGATCAGAGATGCACATATCGTCAGCTACTAAGGGACATGCTCAACTGGTTAAGGTAAAAACAACTGACAAGCAAATCTGTGGTATTGAGCAGAATATTTGCTGTAACCCATCTTTTACACCAAGACAAAACATGTACATAACACTTCCAATCAGTTAATATCAAAAACCATGAAAGCCACTGCCTGGTACTGCATCAGAGCATTTATCATTATCATTATTATTATTATTATTATTATTATTATCATTATTATTATTATTATTATTATTATTATTATTATTATCATTATCATTATTATTATTGAGCAGCAAACGATAGGTTCGGAAGAACATGAGACGAAATAGCTTTGCGGTAAATTAGATACGGACCGTTTATTTCTTAATTCATATCCTGCTGACGTGGCAGCTTTACCCTTTCGTCCTTCCAACAGAGGATACAAATATAATCCTTCTCACACCCGCCAAGTATCAGAACCGATTCAACTGAGTAGCTCATTCGCCTCATCCCTGATATGTCTGATCGTGTGCCAATGCTAGAAGACAATAGCTTGAAAGAATTTAGTATGTTACGCAATATGTCATATAGTAGAATTCTAATACAGGCCCAAGACGAGAAATTTCAGTAGTTGGAGAGATCAAGAGATTGCAACGATATATCAAAAAATAGGATCGATCTATTTAACTTTTCATTCTTTTTCTTCTTTACTTTCATAATTTTCGCTCCCCCTCCCCACCACCAACTACATTGGAACAATTGGTGAACTTTTTTCAATAGTCTATAATTTTACATTATAATAATCCTGAATTGTATGTGGGTTTTTTTTTTTTTGTCTTTTTCTGTTGCGAAACAATGAAAATTCGGTGAAATTTCTTTCCGACGGAAATTAATGTCGACGCGTCTGGTGGAGCTGATTCACGGCTCATTGCTTCGAAAATAAAGAACAATAGTAATGAAACTTGGTGAATAGGTAAGTAGATGTGAGTGTGGGTAAGTCGAAGAGTAGAGAAACGACATCCTGTCAGTGCAACTGTGAGGACGGCAATCCGGTTTCAATTCTCAGCTCTAAACATCGCATGTCATCAATTCGTTGACAAATGAAATCAAGAGACGTATTGGCTTCAAATTTTGGCTCAAGGCCAGCAATTTCGGAGAGCAATAAGTCGATTACATCGACCCCAGTGCGTAACTTGTACTTATTTTATCGACCCCGAAAGTTCGAAAGACAAAGTGTGTGTGTGTGTGTGTGTGTTGGTGGTGGTGGTGGTGAGCTGGCAGAATGGTTAGTACGCCGGACAAAAGGCTTAGCAGCATTTCATCCATGGTTGCGGTCTCAGTTGAGACCGACTTTGCCTTTCATCCTTTCGGAGTCGATAAAATAAGTACCAGTTGAGTACTGGGGTCGATGTAATCGACTTACCACTGCTCC
>NC_068988.1:8107712-8109914 GCF_001194135.2 Octopus bimaculoides
GTGTGTGTGTGTGTGTGTGTCCTCATCTTGTTTGTTGTTAACACAACGTTTCGGCTGATATACCCTCCAGCCTTCATCAGATGTCCTGGGGAAATTTCGAACCTAGGTTCTCATTCCTAAGATATTTTTCGATCTTCTTCTTCTTCTTCTTCTTCTTCTTCTTCTTCTTCTTCTTCTTCTTCTTCTTCTTCTTCTTCTTCTTCTTCTTCTTCTTCTTCTTCTCCTTCTTCTTCAGGTCACTGCCTGGAATCGAACTCGGAATCTTGGGGTTAGTAGCGTGCACTCTACACTACTACACCATATGCTCGTGTGTGTGTGTGTGTGTGTGTGTGTGTGTGTGTGTGTGTATGTGTGTGTGTGTGTGTGCGTGTTAGCTCAGGAGAGAAGGCGATTCCCATGACTCTTTGCAGGTTCTCCAAAACTACTGGAACGAAGGAAGGAATCTTCAAAACAGAAACCTGACTCGAAAGATTCCAACGGATTTGACCTCGCTAAAATTATGCACCTATACGAAGGGGCTGCAGAAAAGTTCCTGGCTTTAAGGGTATCGCGAAAAGCTTGGCTGGAGACCCAACCTTCCAAGTTATTTTAAAGGGCTTAGAAAAACTGAAGGACCGCTGTAATAACTGTGTGAATCTTAGAGGGGAATATGATTCTCAGCTGCCCCTCGTGTGAACCTTAAACGACAGTAGCGATGTTTATAAACGAGATTTGATTGGTACCTCTAAGTGCTCCATGCTAACGCATAGAAGAAATAATTTCGTATTTTTTAGAGAGCATAACTTAAGGCATTCGTTACCAGTGGTGGATATCACAACCGCTTTATTTTGGGTGTAAAATTCTTCGAAGTTGTATCTGCCATGCAAGGAGCTATGTTGCTTTGGTTAGATTCACAAATTACTTCGTTTTTCATTCTAAAATCGTGGGTGTAATTTCTCAAGCCAAATACAGATACATGCTCAGAGCAAAACCACTTCCCAAGTAATTTTTTTTTACCATGTTGGTTGTTAAAACATCTAATGTTGTCATTTTGTTTTTTTAATGAAAAAAATAACATCACTAAAATACAGAAATGTAATTAATTTAGCTTTCAGAATTATTTTCTTTATTAATTATTTTCATTTGTGTTATTTTTAATAATTGTTTGGCTTCATATTTTGCTGTTGTTAGGTTTTTGTTTCGTTTTTTTATCTTGTCTTTTTCTTTTGTTCTTATTTTCATTTTGTTGGAAAAGTGAAATTAAGATCGCATATACAAGGTCGATTTAAAGGAGGGAAAACGTATCCTCTGGGTATGCATTTGAAATTTATATTGCTTTTCTTTAAGAATTTATCTTGAGTAACAAAGCAATACAACTGAAAGTGTTGTTACCATTCCATTCCATTGATACACTTAAGTTCTTGTTCCTCTTCTGTAACCTTGTACAATCCTCAACAAACAGACATTTAGCTCAGAGACGACCGAATAACTTGGTACAACCCTCAGATCAAAAGATCTAGTAATGCTATTCTTCTTGTTCACATTCAACACGCTATACTTATTTGCAATGTTGCAATGTTGCACTCTGGTCATATTGTGCAGTTTGCTTTGCTCAATTTGATATTGTACTCGTACTCATACTACACGGACCACAGAGTTGTCCCCCTTAGCCCCAGTTCGGATCTTCTACACAGTTCGACTTTGACAGTTTTACGTCCGAAATCTATAGGCGCAATATCAGATCAGTGTTGTTTTATCTAATACAGTGTGTCGATGCGAAATATAATCTCCGGACAAATGCCGCAGTAAATTTGGCTTTTCGCGATGTATTTGCGTTAAGTATGATACACAGATATCTATTTTAATCTCATTCTGGTTTGGTTGCACATAATAAATATATTACGGTCTTTTTTTTTTTTTGACGATTTAAAATTTCTTTCTAGAAGGTCAAATGAAATATGAGTAGACCTGTTTATGAGTGTGTATATATGTAGAATATTGAAACACTTAAAAAAATTAAAAGAATGTATATACTACACAAATACACACACATATATGATATATGCATATATGTATAGACAGAGGAGGGAGGGAAGGAAAGAGGGACAGCGAGAGAGAGGATGAAGAGAGAGACGACAGACATAGACAAAGGACGCTGCCGGAAACTGGATTAACTCAAACATACATGAAAATTATTTTATGATATATATATATATATATATA
>NC_068988.1:8110056-8113807 GCF_001194135.2 Octopus bimaculoides
CAGGTGTATAAACAACAAACAGGTATATTAGTTTGACGCTCGGGAAAGTAAAAATGTTTTTTACATTTCGAGCCTACGCTCTTCCACAGAAAGGAACACATAAAGAAACAAGGAGAGAAAAAAATGTGTATATATATAGTTGAAATTTACAGAAAATCAAAAGACAAAGACAGGTGTATAAACAACAAACAGGTATATTAGTTTGACGCTCGGGAAAGTAAAAATGTTTTTTACATTTCGAGCCTACGCTCTTCAACAGAAAGGAATACGAGGAAATGAAAAGAGAGAGAATAAAAAGACTTGTGGAGTTAGCGGTCAATCTTGTGTGAGTGAGTGTGTGCGTGTGTGTATTGCATATGTATGTATGCATGTATATACGTATGTATGTATGTATATATCACGTGAGTTTCTCGTTGATATTTTCATGGTTTATATATCACTACATATGAAACACCCGCGCGCGTGTGTGTGTGTATACTTCACGCTCGAATATTCTTAAGTTGACGTACGTACATTCTACAAATTACATATTCGTGCATCTAAGATATTTTTTAATTGCATTTCCCCTATTTGTACAGCATAAACTTCATATTCCTATATACACGCAAGTCTAATTGCTTATTACTAAATTGGTATTTCTTATTGTTTTCTGTTCATACATCGCTAATCAATATATCTTCAATTACACAAACTGCACACTTTTAATTACACACTGGTAATTACACATCATTAATTACGCATTTTAAACCCACCACTTACATTCACTCACCTTTCACTGACTACTTTCAGACATTTATAAATCTGGTCCTTGCATGACCGTATCGCTAAGAAGTTCACGTAGGTCTGCGTTCGATCCCATAACGTGATACGTGTGTCATTCACATGAATCACTGCAGCAGCAAAGTTCGCCTCGCTCCGATATTTACACAACGTATCTTCGAAGAGATTTTCTCTCAGGCAAAAATCACAGAATCGTGCCTCTTAACGATGTATATACATTTGTATGATTCAAAGACGGCGATTTTAATTTAACGCTGTTTCAATTGCGTTCACTGAGTTTTGTTACCGCTCGGCAATCTTTACGCGATGCCAGTGAATGTATTATTCACGAATTTCGTCTTAGCAAGTGACAAGCAAGTGCACATCATTGAAAACCCCCAAATTAAGGTGAAAAATTTCTCTCATTCTCATGAGTCATTGCTGCGGTGATGTCAGTCTCCTTCTGATAGAAACTCAGTGTTTTTACACAACAAATCTACGAAGAGTTTGTTTTTTTATCTCAGAAAATTTCACAGCTTCATGTCTTTTAACAGTGTATATATACATCTATTATGGCAATTTTAATGTAATGTATTTAGATTGCGTTCACAGATTTGTTTTATAATTCCAGCAAGCTTTTTCCGCAATGACAGGGAATACATTAGGCACTGTTTTTCATATACGTCGAAGCACGAAATTCGCTTTAACAGACGAGAAATGAACGCACGACATTGACAAAAGATAAAATGGCCGAAATGTGTCGATCATTCTAAATGCGACTGTCATTCTTAACAGTTCGTCTCGTTCTGATATATACGTGGCCTGATCAATAAGTATCCGGACTGTTGTCATAGTAACGAAGCTAAATCACGCAGCGTGAGGCCGCTTGGCACAGATTGACTTTGAACTCTGCTGTGCATGTGCACTAAGTTTTGACATTCTAGCTCACTTCCGCTGTTTACAGCAGTGCTTGGAAAGAATGTGTGTAGCGTGTGATCGTCGCATTGACCATGACAAAGATAGTTGAGCAGAGAATCTGCATCAAATTTTGCCAAAAGCAAAGTTTAAAAAGTTTTCATTGTTTTGTGCTCCACAAAATCAAGACGAACTTGTGCGACTGAAACCCAGGTGTTTTGTTTTTTTTTGTGTCAGCTGAAAGCAGTTTTAGTACAACCTTGGCAGACGCGCGTTTCATACCCAAACCTTCAATGATTATGGACTAAACCGAACCGTAACTAATCTGCACATCCTCTGATAACTCACGGATGGTGATTCGACGATTTCTCCTCACAGCTGCACGCACATTTGCGATGTTTTTCTCAGTTTTGCTAGTTGCGGGTCTCCCAGAACGTTCGTCAATATCTACATTTTTTCGGCCATCTTGGAAACGTCTGAACCCCTCATACACTAGTATGCGGCTCATACACTCCTCTCCATACATTTTCTGCAACTTTGCGCAGGTCTCTGACCAGGTTTCACTGTGACAACTTTCTCTGCCATGGTCAATGCGACGATCACACGTTACACACCTTCCTTCTATACATTGCTGTAAACAGTGGAAGTGAGCTTAGTGTGTATGCTCAGCAGTGTTCAAAGTCAATCTTTGCCGAGCAGTTTTACTCTGCATGCTTTAACTTCGTTATTATGGCAACAGCCTGGATACTCATTGATCAGACCTCGTTCTATGCTCTATCATAACATGTCTATGAAAAAATTTTCTCTCAGACAAAAATCACAGAATCTTGCCTTCGAACGGAGTATCTACGTTTAATATCACTCGCAATTGGCGATTTTAATTTAATACTATTTCAATTGCGTTCTCTCACCTCGCTTTAATATACGCAGTGATTTTAATACAAGTATATATAGTGTTATGTCTCAATACTACACAGTGGTTGTGTGAGCATCTCATCCTCGTTGTCACTGTTATGTCTCAACGCTACTGCTATCTAGCACCTTCGGATGATCTCTACTTAACCGCTACACAACTGCTACTCGATTGCTACTCAACACCCCTACCACGGCCAGACTACCTCTATTTATATGTCTTGGGAGATCCTACTTCTTCGCCCGGGGGTGTCGATATAGTAAGACACATATAGTAAGTCACAGACATATAGTAAGATACACACACACACACACACACACACATATATGTATATATATAGGTGCAGGAATAGCTGTGTGGTAAGCATAGGCGCAGGAGTGGCAGTGTGGTAAGTAGCTTGCTTACCAACCACATGGTTCCGGGCTCAGACTCACTGCGTGGCACCTTGGGCAAGTGTCTTCTACTATAGCCTCGAGCCGACCAAAGCCTTGTGGGTGGATTTGGTAGAGGGAAACTGAAAGAAGCCCGTCGTATATATATATATATATATATATATATATATATATGTGTGTGTGTGTGTGTATGTATGTATGTATGTATGTGTGTTTGTGTGTGTGTGTTTGCCCACCACCACCATCGCTTGACAACCGATGGTGATGTGTTTACGTCCCCGTAACTTAGCGGTTTGGCAAAAGAGACCGATAAAATAAGTACTAGGCTTCCAAAGAATAAGTTCTGGGGTCGATTTGCTCGACTAAAGGCGGTGCTCCAGCATGGCAGCAGTCAAATGACTGAGACAAGTAAATGAGTTAAAGAGTATATATATTTACCACATCCATCTCGCTATCTGTCTGACTATCAGTCTATCTATCTATCTCTCTATCTGCCTATCTATCTATCTATTTGCTTATACATCTTCCATTGTCTCCAAAGCCTCACCCCCAAAAAACAAAAAAAAAAAAAAACAATGTTCTGTTATAAACAAAAAACCCCCAAAACACCTGTTTTTATATAAATAAGCTAGATCTCTGTATTTTCGCAATTATATTTGACAAGTTCGAAAGACGAACGAAACCGCTAATATATGTATAAAATAAATGAAAGAAGTTATTCCAAAATTCTGACGACTTTTTTTTCAATATTTACTTCTGTACATCAGACCTA
>NC_068988.1:8114316-8115557 GCF_001194135.2 Octopus bimaculoides
TGTGTGTGTGTGTGTGTGTGTGTGTGTGTGTGTGTGTGTGTGCGTGCGTGCGTGCGTGCGCGTGTGTGTGTATTTCTGTATGTTTATAAATACTGGGTGATGTACTGAATGCCGCAAGCTATAAATTCGTAATTTATTAAACTTAGAGTCGGAGACACAATTCAAAGTACTTACACATACATACATATATGTATATACTTATGCGTGTGCGAGCATGTATGTATTCATGCGTATGTGTGTGTATGTACGTATATATATATATATATATTTATATGTGTATGTATGTATGTGTCATTATATGTGTGTGTGTGTGTGTGTGTGTGTGTGTGTGTGTGTGCGAGCGCGTGTGCGTGTGTGTGTGTGTGTGTGTATTTTATTTTGCTTTCTATCTTCAACTCAAGAAATTAAATTTAATAAATTAACAATTTATGGCGTGCAGAAAACAGTCCGTCGTCCTTTAACTTAATTATCGAAATTCATGTCACTGACGCCTTTGAATTATCTCCCTTGGCTCTTTTCACTTTTTTTCATTATGGAAATCATACTTGGCCAAAAGTATTCGTAACTCTTTTTATATCTGTGATAATCTATTCCCTGATTGACAGGTTCGGTTGTACTCTTCTCTGCCGATGAAATAACTTGATCGAGGCGTATGTTTATAATTCTTTTGTATGTCATCTTTATACTTAGAATTATATTATATTCTGTTTAAAACATATAATTAGATAGATAGATAGATAGATGATAGACAGATAGATAGATTGATATAGATAGATATAGATAGATAGATAGATAGATAGATAGATAGATAGATAGATAGATAGATAGATAGATAGATAGATAGATAGATAGAGAGGAAGGGGAGAGAGGTAGCCAGATATTTCTAACAAAGAAATAGAAGTCTCCATTAAAATAGAACACCATAATCCCAAAGAGGGCTCTATGCGGATAAATATAGCTGTAAAGCAAATATGTGTGTGTGTGTGTGTGTGCGCGCGCTTGTGTTTCATGAAAGAAAGATGAATCCGACAAAACACAGCTTGTCTCACACAGAGATTCCGGGTGAAATGTATCCTGTCAAACCCTTTGCTTTTGATGAAATATTAACACTTTTGAGATCTTTATTTTCATTGGCCTGATCATACACCTAGAAATTGGGAACCCCATGGCTAAACGGGAATTATACACCTTGGTTTTGTACTCACCATATATATATATATATATATATATATATATATATA
>NC_068988.1:8115644-8117743 GCF_001194135.2 Octopus bimaculoides
ACATATATACCTCACTGGTCGGAAAGGAAATGAATGCAATGACTCTAGACAATGTAAGCAGTGTGTGTCATTGGATATCTGTGATGAAGTAAAGAGAGGAGCCTGTTTTGAATTTCTCAAGATAAATTTGTGCATGTGTCGCTACGCTGAAATCAGTTCATTATTTTTATTTAGGATTAGCGTAAGGTGGTACAGATGTAAAGTTTTTCTGCAAGACACTGATTGCAGCGTTTTGATCTGTTCATAAATGAAACCAACACAAAGAAAAATAACAGCTATGAAGCATAGTACAGTGTAACATTTATGACGAATGTAAATACCTTGTCAACGAAAGATAGCATTAATCTGACAGAAGGACGAAAAAAATATTAACAAAACTTTGCGTATTTAATCCTGCCAAATGTGACTTTGATGTAAGAGAAACGGTCTTAAATGAGATAAACACTGATACAGAGTTATCAAAAAATGTTGTATCTATGGAACATCCCAACGTCATTCATCAAGTGATTCCAAAACGAAAGCAAATTCAAAAATATCCAATTCTAAGTTGCCTACCGTGAGATACAAAAAGAACTTTTTTCAGTTTTTTCAGTTCATCGTACTTCGAAACGAAAAACTCCAGAACCTTCCGTCTCAGTAAACCACTTTATTGTCCCTGTTTTTTAATATTTACTACGGATTGCTTGAAGCTAACTACCTTCCTACACCTCCATCCTTGGATAAGGTCTAGTCTTCAACTTAGCAAATATTTGTAAAGAATTGGAATGTTTACGATTCAAGTTATTTGCTTACAGCATCACCAATATTGTTTGAGACAATTGAAGAAGTAGTAATTTCGTACTTCGTCATCAATAGTTAAGATGGGGGTTTTTTTAAAGTTCTAGAAGTGACGGAACCATGTGGTTTGAAAAACATGTAAGTGTTAATACTTTGTAGCTTCATTATCTTTTAAACAGTTTTAATTTAGCTTTAATCGTAGCAAGATTTTATTTTTAAAAATAGTTAATTACAAGTATACTTTTATTAGTTCCTATTTAATAAATTTAATGTTTCTATTAGTTACTGGTAAGTTTACATTAAAGCTTCTAAGGGTAATATATATTAACGAGTGTGTAGTGTTTTTATTATTAATTTGGATTATGAAATAATGCATTTCACTCATAATTATTTTATTATTCGTTAAATTAAATTCAATTGTGTTTTGTTTTGGAGAGAATTGAAATAAAGTTTTCACTTTCTGTTGTTATAGTTGTAACTATGGAAGACTGATGGGATCATTATTTGTATGGACTTTAAGATTGGTCGCTATTTAGTATTTAATTTAGTTATTGTAGGTTTACTATTAATACCGATACAGTTGTACATAGATTTATGTGTTTCTTGTTGTGATTTAACTTAAAAGTTAGAGTTTAAACCTGCTTATATGTAGATTGAATGAATGTGGTTATTAAGCTTTCACTTTCATTATACTATGGAAGACTGTAGGGAATATATGCATGATTTAAAGGTTTGGTTGCTGTTTAGCTACATATTTAGGAGTTGTTTACTGATTTACTTATTTACTACGATAATAGCAGCAAGCATGTAATTCTCTTAATCTCTAGTTCTGATGAAAAATTTGCTAAAAAAATTATAATGGAGTATACTGTATGTTGAACATTTATATTTTCTTATGCATCCGAGGAAGGCGATGTATTTCAAATTGATGTAATGCCTGCATTGATCGATTAAATGGAGCCGCCTGAAACGGCCGTAATGCACTAATGTCTTGACATCTTTCTTACTTATTTACATTTTATCCACCTTACCTCGAGCTGTGCGGACCAAACCGGACTGGTTTGATGCCTCAACTTAAGTGCCTAATTCAGCTGAATCTTAGTTATCTCTTATATACATATATATATATGTGTGTGTGTGTGTGTGTGTGTGTGTGTGTGTGTGTGTGTGTGTGTTTGTTTGTTTGTCCCCCACAACCGCTTGACAACTGTCGTTGGTGTGTTTACGTCCCAGTAGGTAAGCGGTTCGGTGAAAGAGACCGATAGAATAAGTACCAGGCTTAAAACAAAAAACAAGTATTAAGGTCGATTCATTCGACTAAA
>NC_068988.1:8118403-8118733 GCF_001194135.2 Octopus bimaculoides
ATAGATAGATAGATATATATATATATATATATATATATATACGCAACAACATATGCGTTATATGTGCATATGAATATAGTTAGTGAGATGGGTAGACAGAGAGACAGACAAACAGAGAGAGATAGACACATAGACAGACAGGCAGACTGATAGATACATACATGCATACATACATACATACATGGACAGACAGGCGGGTGGACAGAGAGAGAGAGAGACAGACAGACAGACAGACAGACAGACAGACAGTCAGACAGACAGACAGATAGATAGATAGATAGATAGATAGATAGATAGAGAGGGAGAGAGGGAGAGAGAGAGAGAGAGAGA
>NC_068988.1:8118874-8120502 GCF_001194135.2 Octopus bimaculoides
TGTGTGTGTGTGTGTGTTCTACTTCCTAAAAAATAAAGCTTCGGAACCTGGAATCCTTCCAAATAGTTTGGATGTTTTACTTAAGTTAAGGATTTTGGTTTTTATTAATTAATTTCTTTTTGTGTGCGAAGTATATTTGTAGTCTTTCTTAAGATAAACACACAAACGCACACACATACAACCCACAACACACCTACATTACACACATACAACCCACAACACACCTACATTACACACATAAATGTGTATTTGTGTGTGCGTATGTATGCTTGTGTGCATACGAACTCATACAGAAAGAGGGAGAGATTTACAGACAGAGACAGAGAGAGAAAAGCACACAGTTGTGTGTGTGTGGTCGCTTTATTTTGAATTCTTTCAATAAAAAAATATGGTAATGTATTCTTTTTTTCCCTTTTCCGCTTTACGTATTGAATTTCCACAGCATGTGTTAGTTGGTCAGTTCCTTCTAATGTAAACATTGCGACGGAGTTTCTTTATTTCGCCAATGAAAGACATTAATTCGTGAACGATCGTTGGTCCATCTGGAAATGCAAGCAGGGAGGAATAAAAGCAGTAACGTTCGTGCTTTGTCGAAATATGGGAGTGGAGCCGGCTTTGTTGGCCAGTGGGCCCCTGGTTGTGCCGCCCTGAGGAAGGTTATGTTAGACAGGTAGATAGATAGATAGATAGATAGATAGATAGATAGATAGATAGATAGATAGATAGATAGATTGATAGATAGATACGTACGTACGTACGTACATACGTAGATAGGTACATAGATAGATAGAGAGAGAGAGAGAGAGAGAGAGAGAGAGAGAGAGAGAGAGAGAGAGTTAGAAACAGTCAGACAGGTAGGCAGGCAGATAAATAAATAGATAGATAGATAGATAGATAGATAGATAGATTAGCTGGTACTTAATTTATCAACCCTGAAAGGATGAAAGGCAAAGTCGACCCCTGTGGAATTTGAACTCAGAACGTAAAGATAAACGAAATACCGCCAAGCATTTCGCCCGGTGTGCTAACGTTTCTGCTAAGCTCACCGGCTTCAAGATCTAGAAGATTGCATTACATAGGGCGAGTAAAATCCACCTGACTGGCGTTCAAATTATTTTTTGCTACTCGATTTCACACCTGAAGATTGGTTCGAGGACAGGCCCTGGTTAAAGAGAATTTGCCAAGCTACCATGAAGTGGGAACGAACCTGGAACAACATGTTTACGAAGTGAAGTTTTTAACATGTTCAGCTATCCAAGCACCCATCTACCACCACCACCACCACCACTACTTCTCACACACACGCATGCGCACAAACACATGCATACGTACGTGTGTATACATGTGCATGCAGGCCCAAACACAGATATATGAGCACATATATGTGTGTGTATGTTAGTTTGTATGTGCGTATGTGTGTGTACATTTGTGGGGGCGGGGCGTGAGTGCGCACTCATGCTTGTGCGTGTGTGTGTGTGTGTGCTTCTGATAAATACCACCTTCCTATACCTATACATGCACGTATATATGTTAACGGGTGTATATATATAGATGTATAGAAACACACAAACTCACTTACACACACACACACACACACACACACATATATATATATATATATATATATA
>NC_068988.1:8121215-8122593 GCF_001194135.2 Octopus bimaculoides
TATATATATAGGCGTGGGAGTGGCTCTGTGGTAAGTAGCATGCTTACCAACCACATGGTTCCGGGTTCAGCCCCACAGCGTGGCACCTTGGGCAAGTGTCTTCTATAGCCTCGGGCCGACCAAAGCCTTGTGACTGGATTTGGTAGATGTAAACTGAAAAAAGCCCGTCGTATATGTGTATATGCATGTGTGTGTATATGTTTGTGTGTCTGTGTTTTCCCCCCAACAGCGCTTAACAGCTGATGGTGGTGTGTTTACGTCCACGTAACTTAGCAGTTCGGCAAAAGAGACCGATAGAATAAGTACTAGGTTTACAAAAGAATAAGTCCTGGGGTCGATTTGCTCGACTAAAAGCGGTGCTTCAGCATGGCCGCAGTCAAATGACTGAAACAAGTAAAAGAGTAAAAGAGTATACAAACATACATACATACATACATACTTTGTTTCAATCATGTATTACTTGTTTCAGTCAATTGGCTGCGGCCATGCCGGAATGCCGCCTTCAAGACTTTTAGTCGAACAAATGGACCCCCAAATATGAGAGTGGCTCAAAGTTAAATTCAGCAAATATGAGCTGGGTTTGAGTCAGTTCACAAAAAAAAGGTAAAGGTTGAAATACGTTACAAAAACCAGTGTTACCTTGCCCGATATATTTATCCAGAAAAGGGACAGAGGTGGTGTTTTAAAAACAAATGGAGAAGGATCATTGAAATACGAGTCGCCTATATACGATTTGAATTGAGAGCAGCGGAATAAATACGGTAGGGAATTCAAATTCTACGACTCTTAAAATAAATGATTTCTAAAACTTCATTGGCCCCCAAATGCATGAGACAGGAAAAACAAAATACCGAACTGGAACGCTTTCTATCATAAGTTTCCTCAAACAAAGACGATACGAGGATAAGCAACAATAAAATTAACATGTAAATGACCGACAAAATATGTATAAAAAATATAAACAACAAATTAAAATGATAATGATAATAATCAGTAAATTTATTTTAATCAATATATTTGATTGGTTTGTGTTTTTCAGTCGAGACTGACGGAAATGATGAGGGGGGAAAACGAAAGAAAGAAAGAAAGAAAGAAACAAACAAACAAACAAACAAACAAACAAAGAAGGAAAGAAAGAAAGACTGTAAGAAAGGAACTAATGATCAAAGACGAACTAACAACCAACTAACCTACTTTGGAGATAATTCGCAAAATTGAAAATGGCTTCCAGACAAAATTATATTTGTTTTTATTACGTTGTTATTGTGATTTATTTTTCTTATGATTTTCTTTTTTTTTTCTTTTTTGAAGGGCTCTTATTTTAAGGAGAAAAAGAAATACGTTTGATCAAAGTTAATATACTACAAACGTAGATTCC
>NC_068988.1:8125631-8127945 GCF_001194135.2 Octopus bimaculoides
ATATATATATATATATATATAAATATTTGTTTCTATGATCAGTTATATTAAAACCAAATTTACGTTAATCTGGAGGGTTATTCCATACTTTTGCAGAGTTCAGATTTATTATTCTTTAACAAGAACAGTATTCACTGTGACTTCACAGTTTCGGCCAACTAACTCATCGTGGG
Source organism: Octopus bimaculoides (assembly GCF_001194135.2). NCBI lineage: Eukaryota > Metazoa > Mollusca > Cephalopoda > Octopoda > Octopodidae > Octopus > Octopus bimaculoides. Next base: position 8,125,805 of record NC_068988.1, read on the forward strand.
GCTATGCGTCGATGGCTTAGCTCAGAGGTTGGCAAACCGGGGCAAATTACCCCAAGTGGGGTAAAAATGAAATTCTTGGTGGGTAATGAGGACTCATTGGACATCAGTAAAATTATATAAAATACGTGTTATTTGTTACGACAGAAATTTTCCTTCTGGCAACTCTGCATCTATCCAATGAAATGGGCGTGTTTTAGGTGACGTCACGCCATTTTGAACTACAAACGTTTTGGTTGCTAAGGTGTTGTCAACATCATTTCTCCAAAAACTGAAGTGAAAAAGTTTCTAGAAAAATCCTTTTGTTTCATAATGAGGATATTAATTTATTTTATCGCATTCGTTTTATACTTTTTATATTTATAATTGTATTCTCCATATAAATAGATTCAATAAACCTTTTGAATTCAAAGAATCTATGATTTTCTTCCTTTCAAACGAAGGACGTAACGGCGGTGTAAATAAATATATTTTGAGGTAATTGGTTAGAAAAGTTCCCCGACACCTGCTTTAGCTGGCCGAAACTGCGAATAATTCCCGCTGAAACTTCGAATTCCAAAGAAAAGCAACAAAAATGTATTAGGTTATAGCAGTACGTACGTTTCGTACAAGCTTCATTTATTTATGTAGTGAGAACACCACATAAGATGAGCAATGAAAATGAACTCCTCAGCTGCATAATGGAAGTTCATTTCAGAAAGCCATTTTGTAAATGTGTGCAAATACAAGAGTAGGAGATGAAGAAAATACCATCTTGACTGGGCTGTTAATCAACAGTCTAGTGAACCAAACAGGAATTTAATTTCTATAAATTCTATTTGTTCTTCTTTCTAGAAGGAGGGGTAAGATAGCAGTCATTTCAATTTAGAGGAAGGTATGTTAGGTAGTAGTAAGGGATGGCAGGTCAAGGGTAAATCAAGAAAGAGGAAAAAAGCGAGAAGAAAGGAAAAGAAAAAAACAAATATAAAAATAAAAATAAAAATGGAAGGACAATACCCTAAGGAGTGGCGAGAGGAAATTTAAGGTAAGAGAATTTAGGTCAAGATATTGAAAAATTAAAGGAAATTATTAAGAACATATCTATGTGTATTTAGAATAATTCAACAATCTAAAATATTAAAAAATTAAAACCATAGAGAACATTTATAGTTAAATTAGAATAAGCTATACATTTATGTGGGGTAGCAGAAGAGAGATATTATTTATAAGAAAACCATATGGTTTTCTTATGGCCGGATAACTTAAGAGATGTTGGCGTGGGCTCCCACCCTGGCATCCGAAACTCGGAGTTTTATCATGGCTACTGAATAAGTGTCACATATTTTTACAGATATATATATATTTATTATCCACAAGGGGCTTAACATAGAGGGGACAAACAAGGACAGACAAAGGGATTAAGTCGATTACATCAACCGCAGTGCGTAACTGGTACTTATTTAATCGACCCCGAAAGGATGAAAGGCAAAGTAGACCTCAGCGGAATTTGAACTCAGAACGAAAGACAGACGAAATGCCGTTAAGTATTCCACCCAGCGTGCTAACGTTTCTGCCAGCTCGCCTTATATATATGTGTGTGTGTGTGTGTGTCTACACACACACACACACACACACACACACAAACACACACAAACATAACGCTTACTCAAAGTGACCCGCAGTGATTGAACTGGAACCACGCGGTTTCGAAGCTATCTTCATGACCACATAGCCCCACCCCTCATATCGCACTAAACACTGAGAATATGCAACTAGAAAATTCTTGCGAAGCAAATTTGGGATTAAAAGAAAATTCACAAAAATTTCAACAAAAATTTCTCCAGAAATCTATAAATGAGATTTGGGAGGAAGTTTGTCCACCTTGGAATATTTTTCAGGTTGTATCGTTATGAGATTGCTCTTCTTTGAAGTTATTGTTGTTGCAATTGATGTTGTTGTTCTTGTTGTTCTTTTTCTTCTTCTTCTTCTTCTTCTTCTCTTTCTTCTTCTTCTTCTTCTTCTTCTTCTCTTTCTTCTTCTTCTTCTTCTTCTTCTTCTTCCTCTTCTTCTTCTTCTTCTTCTTCTTCTTCTCTTTCTTCTTCTTCTTCTTCTTCTTCTTCTTCTTCTTCTTCTTCTTCTTCTTCTTCTTCTTCTTCTTCTTCTTC
>NC_068988.1:8128131-8128841 GCF_001194135.2 Octopus bimaculoides
CCCCCCCTCCCCATTTACACCACCATCCCGTTCTATCTTCGCGACGAGCACTGTCGTCATCGCCATCAGCAGCAGCAGCCACACCACATCCTCCGTCTTCACCACCACCACCACCACCACCATCATCAGCATCATAGCCACCACCATGACCACCACATCTACCATCATCTACCATCACCGCCACCACCCTCATCATTATCATCCTCACGACTGTTATCACCAACACTGTTATCGCTACCACCACCACCAACCACTAACAACAACACCAATACCATCACCACTACTCCCATCAGCAACATTAGTACCATCATGACCACCACCGCCGTCATCATCATCATCATCATCATCACTCCTGCCATCTACGACCACCACCAACACCATTATCATCAGCGTTACCGCTTTCACCATGCCTCCATCATCGTCATGACAGCATCATCGTCATGACAGCATCATCATCATCGTCATCGTTTTCGTCTTCATCGTCGTCGACGTCACCGTCATCATCATCATCATCATCATCATCATCATTGTCGTCGTCATCATCGTCATCGCCATCATCATCATCATCACAACCACCACAAACAATACCCTACCACCACCACCACCACCACTACCACCACCCATCACTACCACCACCGCTACCACCACCACCATCACGACCACCATCACTACCACCACCACCTTTACTACCACCACCAATTACTACCACC
>NC_068988.1:8130810-8132982 GCF_001194135.2 Octopus bimaculoides
ACTGGTCCCGTCCCCCAAAATTTCGGGCCTTGTATCCTAGAGTAGAAAAGAATAATATTAATGATGATGATGATGATAATGATGATGATGATGATGATGATGATGATGATGATGATGATGATGATGAGGAGGAGGAGGAGGAGGAGGAGGAGGAGGAGGAATATTTCACCTTCTCTCTTTCTTTCTAGGGTGTTGATATGTATTCGTAGTTTGTTCATTGACTGCTTTATCCTTCTTTTCCACAACCAAGGTTCTTTTGCTACATTTCCCTGTTTACAGTCTACTCGTTCCAACTGCATTATCTGTCCTACTTTCTTTCAGTACTTCATTCACCTCCCGAGTCCATGCTCTGAGCAAAATTCTGTTCACTTTCTTCATTCCATTTATTTCCATGTCCTGATTTTTCATAATGACACCAGCGATGTTTTCGATCAGTCCTCTATCATCCCTCATCGCTCAGTCCTTTAATATTCTCAAAACTTAAGTCAGCATAATTCTCCCGAGCACTCAGTAACCACTTCGATTTCATTCACTATGTTTTCGATCGTCACTTTCTTCTTAATCTCATCAAGCTCTTATGCTATTGGCCATCTTTTCTTCTTTATTTTCCTTGTCTGGTCCCAGAGTCTCTGATTCGTAATATCTTATCCCTGAGTCTTCATCTGAATGTAATGCATTCTCTTTCAATATTCTCCTATGGACTTACCTTCATCAACGGGTCTGCTCAAAAAATTACATTCCATGATAGTCACCGTCATCGCCTTAGACCATTTTGCTCTGGCAAAATCTCTTTTTAGAAAGAGATGGTATGAATGAAGTCGGTTTCAAAACCCTTTCATCTGAAGCAGCACTTCCGCGACTTAAATCCGTATTTCTCTTCATATCTTCTGGCAGTCTGGTTCTTAAAGAAGTAAGTTATTCAGTGCTTCTTCTGAATATTATTTGGCGGATTGTCGACCACTAGTGCTCTTTAAAGCTTCTTCGGTGGAATTGGTCTGTTTTCTGGAAAAATAGCCTCTTTCAGTTCAAAGTCATGGCATGTAGAACAACACATTCCACCAGAAATTATAATGAACCATGTAGGGGTTACAGCCAATAACTTCAAGATATGGTACAACTAGCATCTGACTTCCTTTAGGTCCAAAGAGAGATGAACTCGCAAGATGCGTTTTGCATGGGAACTTCAAGACCAAGGACATGACTGTTCTACTACAACTTAGAATTGTCAACAGACGCCCTACGTTCTGTAGAGAATTATGTAAAAGCATCTCCATCTGACTGAAATATAGTGTGTGTTAAAATTGCTTAACTTGAAAAATAATATCAGGAAAACTCGATGAATCACCTCCTCTGATATCGAAAGTTAATCTTCGAGAATTCCACATTCTTCCGAATGTCTATAAAATTCTTATAACATCAACAATATACCATTCTCGCTGGTAAGAATAATTTTTCTAAGTTGGATGAAACATTTCGAAGTATTACTTTGGTCCAATGGTAGAACGGCTGCAATGCCAGACATGACAAATGAGTTCGAAACCCACAGGCAGCCTTCGACCCCCCCCTCTATCCAAAGAAAATATTTACATCCTATTATTTATAGCTTAATACCTTTGCTTCGAGAATTAAATAAATAAAAAATGAATTATATATAATCCTGTATTGTTTTTTCCTGTTTTATTTAGCCTCGTTTTCTAAAGTTAATTTCATATTTCCAATCCTCAACGAATAACCATAAGTCTGCGATAGAACAATTTTGGATCTATTGTCAAACATATGTCGTCTTTGGAGGCGTTTATTTCCTAAAATATGTTGGAATTCATTAAATTCCTTGCTCTGTCAAGTGTTACGTGGTTATATTTATAAAGAAATGTTTCAACTACAACTGTTTACATATTTATATCGATAAATCTACGTTTTCCCTCATGTCTGCACTGTTTTATCTTTGTTGTTTTTCGCCATGTTTTTCGTTCCTTTCATGTTATTTTTGTTATATTTTCTTTTTTATTCATTTTTAGTGGGTCGACAAAATCTCTTTTTTAACAAGGTATATGCTGTGTACATACACACATATGCGTATATGTGTATGTATGTATGTATATGAGTATATATATATATACATATATGTGTGTGTATATATATATATATATATATATATATATATATATATAT
>NC_068988.1:8135149-8136200 GCF_001194135.2 Octopus bimaculoides
TATATATGAACTTCTCACCAAACAGACATACTTGCGCCTATACTGGCTTCAAAATTTGGTACAAGAACAGAAACTTACGGGGAGCTGCAAATCGATTACATCGACCCCAGTACTTAACTGGTACTTATTTTATCGACCCAGAGAGGATGAAAGGCAAAGTCGATTTCGGCGGAATTTGAACTCTGAATGTAAAGCCGGACGAAACGATGTTAAGCAATTTGTCCGGCGTGCTAACTATTCTGCAATGAAAACAACGCTAATAGATACATTTAATTGCTATTTTAGAAATTCTATGTTTAAAATAAACAATTCTGCTACATTTCCTGGAAATGGCTTTGTTCCTTTCAACACATTTATGCTTCCTTCCTTTAGCCTGCAATTGTTATTGAAACCCCCAGAATAACATTTTGTTTACTATTAGAACCATTGTGCTCTCAGGATACAGGAAGAGTTCGATCTTTTGTATTTATCTTCCGATTTCCTTGTCTGTTTTTATCCACTCCTACCGCTAGATGGCTCTTACAGATATATTTCAACCAAAATGTGTTTGACGTGTCTAAATATAAATGTAAAACTACACAATTTCGAAAGAGTGATCAGACAAGAAGAAAAAAATAGATTTTCAATGAAAGCAGGCACGGTGATAACAACAAAAAAAACAACAACAGCAACATCAAAAACAACAAGAACAACAAATAACAAAACAACAACGAAAACAAAAACAACAGCAGCAACAATGACAACAACGACAATAACAAAAATAACAAGTGCAACAACAATAAAAATTAAATCAAGCACAACAAAGACACAAACAAAAATTAAGTGCAAGCAATGATATGATGTCATGAATAACAATGGGGCGACGAACGTGCTCCTTCGAATTACTAGAAACAGCAGCCGAAACTCCTGCAAGCCATGTTATGAAAAAGCAAAGTGAAGAACATAAATTTGGATAATATTGCAACTACGATATGAGGTTGTCAGCAAAAATAATATTGGATGGTCATTGTTGGAATGCTTCGAGAATCGTTTTTTTTTTTTTTTTTTTTTT
>NC_068988.1:8136861-8137980 GCF_001194135.2 Octopus bimaculoides
TATATATATATATATATATTCTTTTAGTCTTTTATTTATTTATTTATTTATTTCAGTCATTTGACTGCGGCCATGCTGGAATACCACCCTTAGTCGAGCAAATCGACTCTCAGGACTTATTCTCTGTAAGCCTAGTACTTATTCAATCGGACTCTTTTGCCGAACCGCTAAAGTTACGTGGCGTAAACACACCAGCATCAGTTATCAAGCGATGTTGGGGGGATTGACGTAGGCAACTACATAAAGAAGTGCCGATCATTCAAAATGCATAGAACTCATCGAAGAGGGAGACCCAGGAAGATATGGGACGAAGAACTGAAAGCCGATCTCAGAACACTGAGTCTTGCGGAGGAGATGACAAAGGACCGAGATATCTGGTGCCTTGCTGTACTCAGGATGACCCGTCCTCCACGGCAGAATTGTTAATGCCATTTTCCCTGCTGAAGAGTCCTGGCGTACAAGAGTCCTGTACAAAAGCACCAATGCTGGCGTCACATAAAAAAGCCAGGGTCACGTAATAGCTCCCGTGCTGGTGTCACGTAAAAATCACGCAGCACACTCTACAAAGTGGTTGGCGTCAGGAAGAGCATGCAGCCGTAGAAAGCAAGCCAAATCAATCGGGACTCGGTGCAGCTCTTCTTCTTGCCAGCTCTGGTCAAACCATCCAACCCATGCTGGCATGGAAAGCGGACGTTAAAGGATGATAATGATGATACACATATAAAGATAATTCGTGCCTAATATTTTAATTCCTCAATCAGGTTTTCTTTCCGATACGTCAACGCTACAGTGGTGTTTGCTCGTACCATGTATCAATATATCTATCCGGTCTATTAGCATGTATACACATACATATACATGTTTGTGTACGTGTGCACTGAAGCCATGAAGCCGTCGTGCGAATGTGCAGAGGACGGAAGAAAGAAAGAAAGAAAGAATGGATGAAAAGGAAAGGAAAACAAGAAGTAACTGAATTCTTCAAATTAACTTCACATTTGTCTCATTATCTTGCAATGTAATTCTACGACGTAGATTCATAGTTCCTCTTCTCTCGTCAAACATAAATACACTACCGTTTGCTAAAACGGATATTAGCGGAGAAGGAAACTACGCCATGCT
>NC_068988.1:8137990-8138408 GCF_001194135.2 Octopus bimaculoides
GGGTGGGGGGGTCACTGATGATATTTTGACGTCAGCAGTTTACCGGGTTTTAAAAACTTTAGATGTTCCTATAATGGATCGAGATGTGTTTATCTTATTATTTACATTATTATATTACAAGATTGAATTGAAGCCGACAATTTTGGCAATAGATTCTCTCGTATCCGGGGGGCCATGTTTTATCTAATTATTTCATTCCTTCTTTCTTTCTTTTCATTTTCCCTATTTCTACTTCCTCTCTTCCTCTCTTTCCCTCCGTCTCTTTTTTCCTTTCTTTCTTTCTCTTCTCTCCATACACACACACACATACATATATATATATACATACATATACATATATGCACACACATTTATTAGATCTAAATATAAGTCCACTTACATACATATATATATATATATATATATATATATATATATA
>NC_068988.1:8139301-8140131 GCF_001194135.2 Octopus bimaculoides
TGAGAGTCCATCCATGGACAAAAATAATGAACATTTAATTTTACAAATTCACATCAAATTATCGTTTTGGACTTAAGACTACTTAATATATATATACATGGATGACCCAAAAGTAGGTTTACAGTTATCACGTAGGCACTTCAAATTTCTTTTAAAACATTTTATTACATTTAAATTTCTGTCTCCCAAACAGAAAAGGGAGCTTGACAAAATTAACTAAACTAGCATAGAATAATGGTTTCATGTTTTTTTTTTATAATTGAGATCCAAATTATTAATATATGAATGCGAAAGAGACAGTTGAATAACTGTAAACCTACTTTGGGGTCACCCTGTATAACAAATAAAATGGGCGGCTCATTAGCAATTTGAACCTAAAGACAGAATTAATAGGGATTAAGTGATTTGTGGCATTTTGGTTGTTTTAACTCTTCTTTCTAGCAATAATAAAGCTAGTTAGTACCCTCTGTCACTTTTGTATATTTATATATATGTATGTAGGCCAATGGCCCAATGGTTAGGGCAGCAGACTCGCGGTCGTAGGATTGCAGTTTCTATTCCCAGATCGGACGTTGTGAGTGTTTATTGAGCGAAAACACCTAAAGCTCCATACGTTTCTTCCTGTTTCTGTTGTACCTGTATTTCAAAAGGGCCAATCTTGTCACACTCTGTGTCACGCTGAATCTCACCGAGAACTACGTTAAGGGTACACGTGTCTGTGGAGTGCTCAGCCACTCACACGTTAATTTCACGAGCAGGCTGTTCCGTTGATCAGATCAACTGGAACCCTCGTCGTCGTAACCGACGGAGTACCAAATATATATATATCC
>NC_068988.1:8140759-8141548 GCF_001194135.2 Octopus bimaculoides
GTGTTTTTTTCTTGTCCCCTTTTTTGTATCATCTGTCTGGATGTGTTGCGTTCTTGTCCTATTTTTTGTATTCCTTTATATATATATATATATATTTATATATATATATATATATATATATATACATGCATATATAGGCGCAGGAGTGGCTGTGTGGTAAGTAGCTTGCTTACCAACCACGCGGTCCCGGGTTCAGTCCCAGTGCGTGGCACCTTGGCAAGTGTCTTCTAATATATCCTCGGGCCGACCAAAGCCTTATGAGTGGATTTGGTAGACGGAAACTGAAAGAAGCCCGTCGTATATATGTATATATATATACATGTATATATGTACGTATAAATGTATGTATAAATATATATTTATACACACACATACATATATATATGGACTATACGCAAACACGCACATAGGTACGCACACACACACATATATATATATATACACGTATATACATACATATTTATATATAGACATACACATATACAAACACACACATACGCACACACACATATGTATATATATACACGGATATACATGCATATGTATATACAGACACACATAAACATGTCCTCATGCACATACATTTATGTCTATGTACGTACACACACGCATAAATATTTGCAGACATGTACGCGTGTACGTGTGCTTGTAATTGAGTGTGGTGTGTTTACAGACAGCCAGAAAGCCAACACATTCATATTTATGTTTCTATTAATGGGTATTGTATATACATAATACATTTACATGCATATATATATATATATATATATATATATATATATATATATA
>NC_068988.1:8142331-8143106 GCF_001194135.2 Octopus bimaculoides
ATATATATATATATATATATATATATATATATATATGTGTGTGTGTGTGTGTGTGTGTGTGTGTGTGTATGTATATATATATATATATATGTGTGTGTGTGTGTATTTATATATGTGTGTAGGTATGTATCTAAACAGAGAGGGGATGGCTGTTGTGTGAACAAGTGGCGCTGTGCAATCTAGTCTACAGACAAACTCTCTCTCTCTCTGAACACAACAGTTTTGTGACTGCTTTGATTAACAAATCAATATTCGCAGAGACAACCGTCCACAAATTTCTGTCTCAACAATATATTACAACACATCCACCTATCTTGCTATTAAACTATGAACACCCACCTACACGTGTCTCTATCTGTGTGTGTGTGTCTGTCTGTGTGCGTGTGTGCGTGCACGTTTGTATGTATGTATGTGTGTGTGTGAGTGAGTTTGTGTATACATATACGCACACGTACACGCACACACAAACACACATATATATATCCTATCGCTTTAACCTGAAGCATATGTATACTCTTTTACTTGTTTCAGTCATTTGACTGCGGCCATGCTGGAGCACTGCCTTTAGTCGAGCAAATCGACCCCAGGACTTATTCTTTGGAAGCCTAGTACTTATTCTATCGTTCTGTTTTGCCGAACCGCTAAGTTACGGGGACGTAAACACACCAGCATCGGTTGTCAAGCAATTTTGGGGGGACAAACACAGACACACAAACACATACATACACATACATATATATATACATATATATATATATATATATATATATATATA
>NC_068988.1:8145334-8148479 GCF_001194135.2 Octopus bimaculoides
GAATTATTGTCACCAGTTAAATGATGGGGGAGGAGGAGGAGAAGAAGAAGAAGAAGAAGAAGAAGAAGAAGAAGAAGAAGAAGAAGAAGAAGAAGAAGAAGAAGAAGAAGAAGAAGAAGAAGATGATGATGATGATGATGAAAAAGAAGAAATATAACAAGAGTTGAAAGAAAACAAAAAGAGGAAGGAAGTGAAGAGGAGGAAAGAGACGAAAAGGAAGGAGGAGGAAGGCAGGACGAGAGGAAGGTGATGGAGGGAAGAAGAAGAAGAAGAAGAAGAAGAAGAAGAAGAAGGAGAAGAAGAAGAAGAAGAAGAAGAAGCAGGAGGAAGAAGAAGAAGTCACGTGCCTTGTGGTCTACGATACTAACTCCTTTAAGTTTTCTGTCAATCGGCATCTTTGGGATTTGCAGATCCCTTCTGTTTTTTCTTTCTTTGTGGCCCCTTACGATACAGTTACCTTAAGCTTGGTTTGGAATAAAATCGTATTAAAAAATTGGTCTTCGAAGTCTCTCTAAATCCTTTGTAAATCTCCTGTGTCCACAGCACGGCTGCTAAAACGGCGGAGAAGGATTGTCCGATTGCAAAGAGATGTCAGTGCTTCTGTGTGTAGTGGTCCACCATAATGTCTTGTGCCAGTACATGAGGTGCAATGACATGACTATAAGAATCATTTAAATCCCTGATGGATAAGAATTTTTTAAACTCAAAACCAAAGAAATTGAACGAAAATACAAAACATCTTACAATTCCGCCAATCAACCAGCCTGGATTGCAACTTTATTTATCAACCCCCAAGGGTATAAAAAGCTAAGTTCACTTCGTCAGAATTTAAACTGAGAACGCAGAAATCCAGAATAAATACTGCAAGACATTCTATCCGTCGCGTCTATCGGCTCCGCCAATTCTCTATTTATTCCTCTTCTTTAATAAGCCAAGATATAGAAACTGGTTGCCAGCTTATTTGAACGCTTCAGTTATCTCCCATCATACTTATATTTATAAACTAGCCACTGTTTGTTCTCCGGATAATTCTACATTTCTACGCGGATACTATCAGACGATGGCTAATGCTCGAAACGTTAAACTGTACACTCCTCGCAACAAATGAATTTGTCGAACTCATCTATTGAGCCCTCCTCATAGGAACAAATACTAAGTGAATCAACCCCGTTGTTAAATTCGGTCGGATGAGGGCTCGGGGGCCATCGATGTCATTCATCACAAACAGATCATGAACGGGCGCGGAGCGGTTTCTAAGTCTGAGGTCCCGGTCCTCAACTATGAGAGAAATTATATTCAATTCATACATAAGCAAAATAAAAGAGCAACAGAGTTGAAGATTTAAAGGTTCTTGGTTCAATCTTGAGTTGTATTCTGTTGATGATATTTGTTTTGTTATTGGACTCGCTACTGAACGAAATTTCCATAATTTGACTGACTTGGTGGGTGACGGTTACAGTATGAGTGGGAGACTTTAATTAGATATATACATATTGACACACAGTCATCATTATAATAAAATTGTTTTGAAGCGCCCAGCAAGCAAAATCGTGAGAGCGTAGGGAAAATGTCTGTAGTAGTTCTTTAGTTTTTTTAGTTCAAATCCTACTTCAGTTAAATTTGCTTTTCATCCCTCTGGGATTGAAAAATGTTCTGTGGTCAACTGAGTTCTGTTGAATGATAATTAGACTGTATGGCACGTTCGTGCTGGAATGATTTTATTGAAAATCTCTATTGATTAAATTTGGGGAAGTGTTATTGTTAGAAATTATTCATGCATGTCGAGTTTTGTAATTAGATGTGTGTGTTTAGATATGTCATCTTCTGGTCATAGGAGTTCATAAAAAAATGTATTTAGGCTGTTGGCCAGCAGATCTTTTCTCTTGGTTTTGTTGTTGTAGGTTTTATTCAGATACAAATAGGGTATTTACCATTTGTTTTGAGAATGTGAAGGTTAAATCTTAGAGTTCATCAGCCCAGCATTTTAACCTTTGTAATTAGGTGTGATTACTGGGTTTGTCAACTTTTAACTGATTGGTATTTAAGGTTCACAAAAGAATGTAAATAGGTATTAAGGTTTAGTTATTTAGCAAGTTGGATTTTTTAAGGGTTTTCACCTGCTTACATAGAGAGAGTCTTGGTTATCACTTAAGCGTGTCACAGTGGTATAAGTATGGAAAATTTGTTAATTAAATATTTTAAAGTTCACAAGTATAGGCGTAGGAGTGGCTGTGTGGTAAATAGCTTTCTTACCAACCGCATGGTTCTGGGTTCATTCCCACTGCGTGGCACCCTCGGGCCGACCTAAGCCTTGTGAGTGGATTTGGTAGACGGAAACTGAAATGAGCCTGTCGTATATATGCATATGTATATATGTATATGTGTGTATATGTTTGTGTGTCTGTGTTTGCCCCCCCACACACACACACACACAACATCGCTTGACAACCGATGGTGGTGTGTTTATGTCCCCGTAACATTAACGGTTCGGCAAAAATAGACCGATAGAATAAGTACTCGGCTTACAAAGAATAAGTCCTGGGGTCGATTTGCTCGACTAAAGGCGGTGCTCCAGCATGGCCGTAGTCAAATGACTGAAACAAGTAAAAAAAATAAAGAGAGAGAGTAAAGAGTATTGGGACTGGTATAATCATCCACAACGCCACACCCTTCAAAATTTGGGGGCCTTACCCCTAAGCTGGAAACAATTTCAAAATCGTTTCCTTTCTACAGCTCATAATTCTTAGTAACATCTTTTTAAAGTTCCCTGAGTTTTGTATTTGAACTTAGCTATTGTTTTTCATGCAGACGATGTCCTTGAGCTATTTATTTTCTATCAAGAATTTGTGCTGTAAAAGGAGAAATAGCTGGTGCATAGATCATCGTTAAACCTATTTGTTGAATTTATGCTAATTTGTATCTGACAGTGTGTTTGTAAAAGCCAGCGAGCGTGTGTGTATGTGAGTAAGTTGCGTGTAAATGCATATGTGTGTGTGTGGAGGTGTATGTGTGTGTGTTGGAGGTATGTGTGACGTTCTTTATTTTGGGTTCTTTCTGATCATGTCGAACACGTGTATGAACGTTGAATTTTTTTACAGAGAAAAATCTTCTGTAATTCGTGCGTGTGAGATGTGATGTGTACAAT
>NC_068988.1:8148489-8151739 GCF_001194135.2 Octopus bimaculoides
ATAATCACAACAGGAAAACATAAAACAATATCTTTCAGCTATTTTTTCTAGCTTGTTTTTTTTTTATAGCCGAATAGAGATGAGTCGTGCGATAATGTTTTTCATGTATAATAATACGAATTTTTCTATCATCATCATCATCATCATCATCATCATTAGTAGTAGTAGTTGTAGTAGTAGTATTCTTATTAAGGTGGTGACCTGGCAGAATCGTTAACACACCGGGCAAAATTTCGTCGCTATGTTCAGAGTTCAAATTCAGCCGGGGTCGATTTTGTCTTTCATCCTTTGGAGGTCCATAAATTTATTACCAGTGCAACACTGAGGTCGATATAATCGACGTATCCCCTCCCACAAAATCTCAGACCTTGTGGCTATAAGAGAAAGGGCTACTATTATTATTATTATTATTATTATTGTTATTTACTTTTAATCTACATGTTTGTTACAATCACTTGCCGAGACACACCCAGCGTCCTAGGGCGAGTGAAGGATAAGAGATGTTACATTATGACTGAAAGCTTGCCGAGGGCAAGTGACAAGGGCAGTAGTGAAATATATTCATGTAATACAACACAAACATTTAAATCGATAGGGTTTTTCTAAGGATGTGGGCAATACTTGTCAGCACAATCTTTTGGGTTTCTCTGAGACATGGTTCTCCTGAGATGTTATCTAGATGTTTCTGACATCCCTTTCAAATCATAGCAAGGAGACACACAATAACAGGATCATTTCTCGTTTTTAGATGCCACATCTTTTGTATTTCAATTTCTAGATCCTTATATTTACTTAATTTGTCTTCTTGCTGTTGTTGTTGTTGCTGCTGCTGCTGCTGTTGTTGTTGTTGTTGTTGTTGTTGTTGTTGTTGTTGTTGTTAAGGCGACGAACTGGCAGAATCGTTAACACGCCGGACAAAAGGCTTAGCGGCATTTCGTCCGTCTTTACGTTGTGAGTTCAGATTCTGCTGAGGTCGACTTTGCCTTTCATCCTTTCTGGGTCGATAAAATAAGTACCAGTGAAACACTGGGGTCGATTTAATCGACTTACCCTCTCCCCTGAAATTTCTGCCCTTGTGCCAAAATATATATATAAAGAAAGAGAGAGTGTGACAAACATTGGTAAAGAGAAATAATGAGTGCAAATAAGAATATATTATGGAAGTCAGAAAAGAAAACTTTTTCAAGAGGAAAAAAAGGAAATAAAGAAGAGAAAAATACATATGTAATGGAGAAATTTTATGGAATGAGAGGGGAGCAGACAAAACAGGGGAGAATTCTTATGTTGTGAGAATCTCCAAAAAGAATAATCTTCAGCTATGCAAAGCTTTTATGAAAATTAGGTTTGTTGCAATGAACCAACTTCGTTTTTTTTTTTGTTTGTGTGTGTGTGTGTGTGTGTGTGTGTAAGTGCTTTGTTGCTTTGCTGTATCTCTAGGCGAGACTAAAAACGAATAAGCCAATGTATATAGATAGATAGATAGATAGATAGATAGATAGATAGATAGATAGATAGATAGATAGATACGTATAAGTACACATAAGCATATGTAATTACGTACACACGTGTATGTATAAATATATATGTCTACACACACACATACACATACATGCGTATATATACATATATATATAGTATACCATATCATATATTATATTACATATATATATACATCCATATATTTATGTTTGTGCGTATACACATAGATGAATATATCTGTGTCGTACATACATCACAAATACATACAAACACACACACACTTGCACACGCACACGCACATGCACACACATACTCACACACGCATACACACACACACACACACACATACTTATATACACCCAGACATACGTCTTACTTTCAGCTAGACCTTCTAACGACACATATGAATGCACACACACACATACACACAACCATACACAGTTTCAAATAGAATTCCCCGCCTCTTCATAACTCTACACCGCACAAAGCGACACCGCGACCGCCATCACGCGCCTGATGGCACCATCATCACAGTCTTGTAGCAGACATTGAAACTCAACCGAAATAGAATACAAGATAATAATTGATTCACTTACAAGAAACGGTCTTCGAGATATTCTTCAGGTTTGTCTCCAACATTTTTATTTATTGGTTTACATACACATATACAAAAGATATATTTATATAAATGTATGTATATGCATATATACATATATATACATATAAATATATATGTATATGTGTGTGTGTGTGTGTGTGTGTGTGTGTGGAGGCGCCATGGCCCAGTGGCTAGGGCAGCGGACTTGCGGTCGGAGGATCGCGGTTTCGATTCCCAGACTGGGCGTTGTGTGTGTTTATTGAGCGAAAACACCTAAAGCCCCACGAGGCTCTGACAGGGGATAGTGGCGACCCAATTTTCTCTCACTCTTTCTTCTTGTTTCTTCAGTAACGCTGCGATGGACTGGCGTCCCGTCTAGCTGGTGGCGGGGACACATACGTCACAGAAACCGGGAAACCGGGCCCATGAGCCTGGCTAAGCTTTAAAAAGGACGCATAAATAATATATATATATACATATATATATGTATGTATGTATGTATGTATGTATGTATATTAACATAGACCATGAAATATATACACGTATATACGTGTTTATCTTTCTGAATATATATATATATGGGTGTGTGTAGTAAATGAAAGACGGAGCATGGAATATATATACAGGATGCGTTGAAGAAACTGTCGTTTAAATTACGCAAAAATAAAAATAACACTGACATCCAATTTTAAGAGATATATTTAACAGAATTATATTAAAATATCTTGAAATTCTAAAGAGTAAATTTATTCAATAAAATCGCCATTGGCTTCAACCACGGCCTTCAGACGACTTTGGAATCTCCTGTAACTCTTCTGGACTGTCTCCTTGCTTAAGTTAGGGAATGCTGTCATAATCCTTGACTTAAGTTCATCTTTGGTGTTGCAAGAATTTTTGCTGGTCTCTTGCTCAACTGCGCCCCACACATGATAATCAAGGGAGTTGCAGTGTGGAAGATTGAAAAGGAACACATGAGTTGATATTTATGGAAAAAAGTCAAGGTAGAAAAATTCGGTACCGGTTTCAGTCATTGAGACTGTTTCACCTGTAAGTATGGAACATACTTACAGTAGAAAAAATCTCAATTACTGAAACCGGTACTGAAATTTTTTTTATAAAATAAATTTAGCATTTTCTACCTTAGTTTTTTTTTCATATATATATATATATATA
>NC_068988.1:8151978-8155004 GCF_001194135.2 Octopus bimaculoides
TGTGTGTGTGTGTGTGTGTGTGTGTGTGTGTGTGTGTGTGTGTGTATACAGAGTAATCACTCGCCATATCCTGGTTCACCTATCGCGCCCTCGGTACATTGCTGATTTTTCTGGCTAATCTATGTAAATTTATATTGCAGACTCCTCAGTATATCGCGGGTATCTGCGACCGATAGGTATTTATATTTTTTTAAATTTTAATTATTTCTGTGGTAAAATAAGCATCCTCACACCTAAAAATCAATAAATTAATGAATAAAAATAGAGCACAGTATTGTACTATATAACATTAATTAAAATATATTAAAAGAAAATACGTAGAGTAACGTAAATGAGTAAATAAAGAATCGCACATACTGTATGGAAAACGAAACTTCTAAGAGTTTATAAAAGCTTAAATATATAAAAATAATAATATAAATGTACACAACTTATAAAAATATTTTTTTAAATAAACAATACAGTACTGTTTCTACTTATCGCGGGGTATTTTGGGACGTAGCAACCGCGATAGTCGAGGGATATATATATCTATATATTGTTGTAAAGCGGTATTTTGCCACTGTTGTATGAAAATATGTATGTGTGTAAATATATGTATGTTCAAGTATGTATGAGTAGATACGCACACACACATACATACACACACACACACACATATATGCACATATCTACTCATACATACTTGAACATATATATATATATATTTATATATATGTATGTATGTATGTATGTATGTATGTATATGTGTCTGTGTGTGCATATATATATTTATAATACATGTGCATGTGTTGTATGCATATAGATGTGTGTGTATGTCTGTCTGTTTGTATGTATGTATGTATGTATGTATGTATCATTCGGCACGATAGCGACAACAGTTACCTATTATGAAAATCAGAATTCCCGCACAGACAGTATTTTTAATATAGAGACATATATGTATATTTACATGTGTGTGCATATATATATATATATATATATATATAAAGAAAAGTCCACAATATATATATATCAGTATCATTATTATTATTATTATTATTATTATTATTATTATTATTATCAACATTATCATTATTATTTGTTATTATTGTTGTTATTGTTATTATTATTGTTGTTGCTGCTATTGTTATTAGCATTTTTGTTGTTGTTATAATTATTATTATTTTATTATTGTTGTTGTTGCTGTTATTATTATTATTATTATTATTATTATTATTATTATTATTATTATTATTATTATTATTATTTTCTGATTTATTTGCATTTTATTTCATCTTCCGACCGGGTCTCAACCAGAGACCTAAGGCACGTATACATTAGATGCAGAGAAACTTCATGAGAATGTGGCCGGTTGATTATTATTATTATTATTATTATTATTATTATTATTATTATTATTATTATTACTACTATCATCATCATCATTATTATATGACAGTATATTATAATATATGAATGTCTGTATGTGTATGTATCTGGGTATATGTTTATGTGTAAGGTAAATAGGGCTTACATTTCTGAACTATGATTTCATGCAATCATTTTTCCTTGTTTTTGTTTTTTTTTCTTTCGTGGTTTTTTGTTTGTATTTTGCTTGTTTTTTTTGTTGTTTTTTTTTTGTTTGTTTGTTCGATTAATCTAAAAAAAAAAGATTAATATTCATAATATCTATTACTCAGCGTTTTCAAGTAATCAATTATTGATTGCCATACGAAGATGACCTGTCTTGAAACTCCTGGGGAAATACCTTCGGTATAAAACACAGCACTATCAAGTGGCCGATGACAAGCAAAAAAGTCAAGGAGACACCAACAGCTGGCAACCGATTGAAATACCAGGAACTGAAATATTATAAGTGTATAAGCTACAAGCATTTTTAGTTTTGGATTCGGATTGCGAGATTTTTAATTGGAATACGTGTGCTGGAACAGATTGTGTTATCTCTCGGGAGGTTCGTTATACCGATAATAAACACATGCTCAGGCTCTATTTCACTTCTTTATTATTCGCTCATTGGTTAAGTATTTAACCAAGTAACTAATCGATTGCTTGATTAATCACTTGGTGAATCAATCAATTAATTACGTTTGACCTAGTTCTTTCGTCGTCATTCGTGACCTCATCAATGATATGCCTTCTCGATCCCAAGTCAGCTTCAATTCTGTCTGTCTGTCTTTTAATTTTATGTAAAACCAGTAACGTAACACAAAATTTTCTTTCTTTAATCAGGAAATATAATCCAAACGGCCTGAGTTTCAACAAGAATAACACAAATATAAGCTACGGCTGCGTGTAAAACAACTTAATGGATATTAATATCTACAACGCAAAAATATTACAAACTCAGAGCAAAAGAAACCAACATCTAATTCTCAAATAAAGAACTTTGCCCTTAAAAGCATCATATGTCGGCTGATATCTCGATCAGCAATACGTTAAGATATATAGCTCAAAGAGCAGCCCTGTTAGCGGGCGTGCACCAGCACAAGAGTTCTTTCGGTTATCAGCATTTGAAGAAAACCACAGCACTTTCGAAGTATATTTGGAAATTAAAAGTTTATGTGTTGTCTATTACTTGAGCGATATAGAAACGTAATTCAGCCTCTACTCATTCCTCTCGAAGGTCACTTTAAGAGGTGAAAAGGAGTTACATATATAGATAGAGGGATAAGTAAATAGATTTATATGTATGTACGTGGGTATGTAGTTTTTGTGTGTGTGTGTGTGTGTGTGTGCGCGCGCGCGCGCGCATAATGTACCAACCGATTCAGAAACTGAAACCACGACCTTGCAATCATGACTACAACACTCTAACCACAAAGCCATATATATATATTATCCTCCATTTTCTAATTGTTACACAAATTTTGGGTAAAACCTCCACTTTTACCCGCTCCCATTGATTGCACCTAGTATAGCACTAGTGTAGCAATAATTGGGTACCCTCCCAGCAGTATACTGGATAGATACTATCCCTTAGTGGGTTGTACCCCCAACCCCTAACTCTCTCACGTTATATATAT
>NC_068988.1:8155092-8156452 GCF_001194135.2 Octopus bimaculoides
TGTATGTATGTATGTATGTATATGTATGTATACCGTATATACTCGTGTAAAAGTCGAGTGTTTTAGACCATTTTTAAGGTCAAATATAAGGGGTCGACTATTGCGTGGATGCTACTTCTGAGGGGCTGAAATTCAAGGTAGAATCTGAAATACCGTATCAGCAGCAACAGCAAAAGCCCAACTAATCTCTAAGCGAATAAAAACAAAAGCACGATGAATTACAGTAATATTAGCAATTCTCTGAATCAAAATTCGCGTCCTAGTAAATAACAAAACCCATAAACAAGACCGCGTAGCTCTCATGTGCAGTTACCACTAAACGTCCATAATGTGGTGGTGTAGAGTTGTTAATCTGGAGTAGGGATTCCCAAGGTGTGTTCTGCAAAACCCTAGGGTTCCCTGAAAGTTATCAAGGGTTCCAAGTTTTTAAAGATAATGTCGAAGGATTCTGCGGCAAATAAGAGTTTCGGAACCACTGACTTAGCGATTAAGTAAACGTGTTTTTAGGCTTACCAAAGTCATGCCTCCGTACGAATTCATACAATGGTGTTTGCTGTTGTTTGCCGATAGTGTTGTCTGTAAAACATGTTTCTCACTATGGAAACAGACGATCGTATGACGCATGTGTTTATTGTATTTGGAGATGAGAAAAATATAAAGGTCGCATGGAACCCACTGATCTAGCGATTAATTCAATGCTTTTAGGCTTACCAAAGTCATGACTTTGTACGAATTCAGACAGTGGCGTTTGCCAGTGTTTGCCAATAGTGATGTCTGTGAAACACGTTTCTCACCATGTAAACAACGAGTGTATGAGGTATGTCTTTATTGAAGATGTATGCAGGTTTGCTGCATATTCTGTACATATATTTTAGTAATGGGGACGTAGCACCCATCAACAGATGTGTAGTGCTCGCCATTAAATGATGTTTTACTATAAGCACCGAGCATTCCATTATAAGCACCAAGCATTCCACCTATAGAGCAGGCTACAGTAAGGTAGCCACACAGTTTTGTAACAGTGTTATTTCTACGTACAGAATAACACGGAACCTTAACCCACAAATGCTGTCCTGTTGTTCGTGAAATACTTGGGTTGACTTTTATACGGATCTATGGAAATTTCCCAATTTCTTGGCCAAAAATAGGTGCTTGACTTTTACATAACCTCGACTATTACTCGAGTATATACGGTATATATATACATAAACCAAATGAGAAGACAGACTTTAACACATCCTTCCTGATCGGTTACAATTGTTTATATACTAACTCTGCTTTTAAAGTCAGTTCGCACAAAAGTTCGAAGTGAACACTTACGTAATATTTGCGGTTTTAAACATTGGGCAGAGGTACTACC
>NC_068988.1:8156462-8157973 GCF_001194135.2 Octopus bimaculoides
AGTCAGTTCGCACAAAAGTTCGAAGTGAACACTTACGTAATATTTGCGGTTTTAAACATTGGGCAGAGGTACTACCTCAGGTCTGCATTAAAGGTACGCTCTTTGCAGTGTGCCCAAAGTTCGCGTTGGATGTTGCATTAGAAATACTCTATCCTTCTAACCTACATGGATTTTATATATATAGGCGCAGGAGTGGCTGTGTGGTAAGTAGCTTGCTTACCAACTACATGGTTCTGGGTTCAGTCCCACTGCGTGGCACCTTGGGCAAGTGTCTTCTACTATAGCCTCGGGCCGACCAATGCCTTGCGAGTGGATTTGGTAAAAGGAAACTGTAAGAATCCCGTCGTATATATGTATATGTATATATATATATGTGTGTTTGTGTGTCTGTGTTTGTCCCCCCAACATCACTTGACAGCCGATGCTGGTGTGTTTATGTCCCCGTAACTTAGCGGTTCGGCAAAAAGAGACCGATAGAATAAGTACTAGGCTGACAAAGAATAAGTCCTGGGGTCGATTTGCTCGACTAAAGGCGGTGCTCCAACATGGCCGCCGTCAAATGACTGAAACAAAGAAAGAAAAAGAATAGATAGATAGATAGATAGATAGATAGATAGATAGATAGATAGACAGACACATACATACATACATACATACATACATACATACATACATACATACATACATACATATATACTTACATATGAAAAGGCATTCGCAAAATAGCAAGAAAGCAAAATAGTAAAGTATAAAAAATATATAAGAAAATATTAACAAAATATTTTAAAATTAAATTTTATACATCATTTAAATATTAGAGTGATATCTGAACCACTCTGTATACATATATTTGTGTATGCGTTTATACATACATACATACATGCATACATACATGCATGCATACATGCATATGCATATCGACCTAATTGTAAACGTTCTCTACCGGAGCCAGCTCACTCTCACTCGTGCTTGAATGTGCTTGCATATTTGCGCGTGTGGTGGTGGGGGGAGTGGACGATGGTCGGTGGGTAGGGGTTCAGGGATTGCATTTCACAGCCATTTTAAAAATAGGGCACCAAAAGAAAACTGGAGATGTTATCGATCGCAGCTTTGCATATAAAAAAAAAGCCAACAAAGCTGAACTTAATGGTTTAAATTATATTGGAATCTAAAAACTACTTCAGTGATTAAGTCTTTAAATAACAGTCATATCTTCATATCTTGAATTTACACAAAGATTCACATTTGTAAGGTTCATGCAATCGATTTTCTAGGTCTCACTCACCGCCCCTTGTGTGTGTGTGTGTATGTGTGTGTGTGTGTGTGTGTATGCGTGTGTGCGTGTGTGTACGTGTGTGTGTGTGTGTGAGTGTGTGTGTATGCATATATATGTGTGTATATATATATATATATATATATATAGATAGATAGATAGATAGATAGATAGATAGATATATAAATGTATATATACACACGTATATATATACATACATATATATATACATTTATAT
>NC_068988.1:8158246-8161382 GCF_001194135.2 Octopus bimaculoides
ATATTTATTTATTTATTTATGCATGTATGTTTGTATGTAAGTATATAAATGTATGTGTGTTTTTTTTCCAGTATTTACAAATAACACGGAAATAATAAATAGACAGTTTCCAGGGTAACAAAAATTCACACAAGTACCAAGGATGTAACAGCCTGCTTATAAAGGTAGAAACTCCAGGTTTAGGTGAAATGTTTTTGTATAATATAGATAAATAAATAAATCGAGTTAAGCGCAGGAGTTATTCAAATTCTTTTACTTCCATTTGAATAGCTCCTACGTTTATCTCCATTTGTTTATTTATCTATATTTATGTATGTATGTATGTATGTATGTATGTATGTATGTATGTATGTATGTATGTGTGTGTGTGTATGTGTGTATTATGTATGCTTTTATGCATGTGTGTAGTGTGTGTATGTACATGTATGAATGGATGTATGTTCTCTTTTGTTGCTTTTAGCTGAAACTTCACTCTGAGGAGAGAACTGGGAATAAAAATACAGAGTTTCATCATAGGAAGGTAGATAACGAAAACAAGTTTTGCGCATTTTTACTCTTCCGCTTATTTATTGTATTTGCAATGTACGAATTTGCTATTTGTTTCCTTTTTCTAAAAATCTCAGCTTATCCAGATTGTAATTTATACATTTCCTCACAAAACCAGGCACACAAATTATTATTGGTGTAAATGAGAATTTATAATCTTTATTATCTCTTCTTAAGTGGAGACTGTCGATGCCACTGTTTCTATGGAAGTTTCTAGTTGATGTCAGGATCTTGCGAGTTTTAATGTCTATGGAATGGATTCCCTCTAACAACCAGTCAAGTATCCCAAATATTGGAATCAGCATTTATAAATTTGGAGACGATCATTCCGCTCTCAATTCTAAATGTGAGAATTGTTGCCCAGGCTTCTGTCAGCCTCTCAATGGCAGCAGTTGAAGAATGAAGTGCTTTTACCAAACGCAGACATTACAGCAACCACGAGAGAAATAGACTCGAATGCTTTCTAATAACGGAGCCATATCGTCGCAAGGCTTCTATGGTGTTTTCTTACTCCAAACATTGTTTATCAAAAGTTATTTGGCACATATCCACACTCCCTTCATTCCATCACTCACTATAATCCTGCAAGAATTGGTTGGGACAGCTTGTGTACAGTTTATGCATAACATTTAGGCAAGCAATGGGCCTGTAGTTTTCCGCCAACTCGGTGGTTTCATTCTTGATTACGATTACAAGATTCGCCGTGCTATAGCAAGACAATTTGGTATGTTTCACCTTCCCTAGTCCTTTGAATGTGGAGGCGCAATGGCCCAGTGGTTAGGGCAGCGGACTCGCGGGCATAGGATCGCGGTTTCGATTCCCAGACCAGGCGTTGTGAGTGTTTATTGAGCGAAAACACCTAAAGCTCCACGAGGCTCCGGCAAGGGATGGTGGTGAGCCCTGATGTACTCTTTCGCCACAACTTTCTCTCCCTCTTACTTCCTGTTTTCTATTGTGCCTGTAATTCAAAAGAGCCAGCCTTGTCACAGTGTGTCACGCTGAATCTCCCCGAGAACTACGTTAAGGGTACACGTGTCTGTGGAGTGCTCAGCCACTTGCACGTTAATTTCACGAGCAGGCTGTTCCGTTGATCGGATCAACTGGAACCCTCGACGTCGTAACCGACGGAGTGCCAACATTACAGTCCTTTGAATACGCATATTAATGTTTTTCTATAAAATGTCAGCTTCTTGTACCAACATCCACCAATGTCCAACTAGAAGAGCCTTCCCATTATGCAGTTTGCCTACAGCTATAGTAAAAGATTTCGGGTCAGTTGTGTTGTATGTCTTACTGTCGCTGTTTGTGCAGTATTCTTTCCTAACAGTATTTAGTCACGAAACATATTGTCCAACACTCTTACAATTAATAAAACTGAAACAAAGGCAATGTATTGCAACAGAAATACAGCAACAAAAGAATTTAAAGAAATAACGCATAAAGAAAAGAAACCCAACGGATTTTTCGACCAGCGCAACCCACCAATGGTCTCTTCAGGCTCAACTCTGTCATCCTTTTTTTTTCATTTAAATAAACCGGTGATTTTACTACAATGTCCATTAGATAGTCCAAATTCTACAACGGTTTTATTTAATTTAATCTAATATATTTCAATCCCAATTAAAACGAAGAATATCGAAGCTGATATTCTCACTTAGCTGCCGCTGCCGACAATCAAACAAGCATAAGCGAAACGAGCAAATATATATTTACGAAGATGGACAAACATAATGGTAGATTTTATCTGACGTTTTAAATCGTATAAGCCCGGAGTCTCTGATACGATTACCACAGAACAATTCATCATTGTATACCTTGCATGGCGACTACAAATTACGTGAGTTTCCTCGTCGTGTCGTTTATTCAAGCAGACTTTTCGAGTATTCCATGGACAATACTTTACTATCCAAAGACATTTATATCCAAACAATGACATCGACGTCCTACAGAGATGGAAAATGGCTGCAGTAGACTCTTACATAGTATTTTCTCAAACAATTCGGCCTCTCCAGCAATCTTTACGTTATTTGTTCTGTTTCTATTTACACGTCATTCTGACTCTCATTCGCGATACGTGCGTATGTGTATAAATAAATATATATATATGTACATATGTGTTTGTGCGTGTGTGTGTGTCTGTGTGTGTGTGTGTATTAAATGTGTACATATGTGTGTATATATATCTGTGTGCAAATTATATGAATGTACATACATATATACGAATATACATATATATATATATATATGGAGATATTTATTTATATATATATATATATATATATATATATATATATATATATATATATATATATATACATATATATATTATGTAAAAATATGTGTGCGTTTATGTACGTGTGTGCGCGCGCGTGTGTGTGTGTGTGTGTGTGTGTGTACATACACGCGCATACATACGTATATGTAGATAGATAGATAGATAGATAGATAGATAGATAGATAGATAGATAGATAGACACTCACATACAGGTGTAAGAGTGTGTCTTTGAAGAACTAGAAGGTGGATGTATCTGAATGGCTCAGTGTCATTAATACACTATAGATATTCATACATAAGTGTGTGCGTGTGTAT
>NC_068988.1:8164173-8168635 GCF_001194135.2 Octopus bimaculoides
TATATATATGTATATATACGTTTGTATGTATGTATGTATGTATGTATGTATGTATGTATGCATGTATGTTAGTAGGTATATATGTATGTATGCGTGTGTGTGTGTGTGTGTGTTTGTATGCATATATGCATGTAGGCAGCATGCGTATGTGTAGTTGCACATGCGTGAGAGAGAGAAAGCGGGAGAGATAGGTGTTGATCTTACTGTCTCCAGGTATTAATTTTTCTGGTCTCTGTGAGATATCTCTTTAATCATTACTTTTGATATCAGTTACCATGACAACACCCAATTGATACGTCTTACTGTAGTTATATATATGTGTGTGTGTGTGTGTGTGTGTGTGTGTGTGTGTGTGTGTCTGTGTGTGTGTGTGTGTATGTATGTATGTACGTATGTATGTATGACTATATATTCATATTCATAGATTCTATTCTGAATGCAAGTGTGTTTAAAAGAAGAGAGAAAATGAAAAGGAGAAAGAGAGAGAGAGAGAGAGAGAGAAACAGAGAGGCTCTATGTCAGATGTGGGGGGGGGGAGAAAAAGGGAGAGAAAGAGTTGGACAGACTTTGTATGAGCCTAATCTGTAACGTGGTATGGTTGCGTATAGCTCGCAGCATTTCTCTCTCTCCATCTCCTTATCTCTCTCCCGCTCTCTATTTCCTTCTCTCTCTCTCTCTCTATTTCGCTCTTTCTCATTCCTTATACATCTGAGTGGGTGTGCCTATACAAACGCGCACCTGCGTAGGGGTGAGCACACCCACACAACTGGTTATTTGTGCAATACACGACGCTACATACAACAGCACATTCGCGAGGTCGAGTGGCCTACAGAACCCATGAGCGGCACGTCTTCCTCTAAAACCCAACAAATAAAGGATCATTAATCAAAGTATACACACTTTAATCTAAATAAACCGTACTATGGATACATTACGACCGATCTTACTAATCGATTTCGCATTGGGTATTGAAACTGGATGTTAGAAAACAGCATGTGTAAGTAATATAACGTGCTCATCAGCGCGTAAGGACAGCGAGGTGGCAGAATCGTTAGCACGCCGGGCGAAATGCTTTGCGGTATTTCGTGTACCGTTATGTTCTGAGTTCAAATTCCACCGAGGTCGATTTTGCCTTTCATCCTTTCGGGTCGATTAAATAAGTACCAGTTACGCACTGGAGTTGATGCAATCGATTTAATCCCTTTGTCTGTCCTTGTTTGTCCCCTCTATGTTTAGCCCCCTGTGGGCAATAAAGAAATAAATATAACGCGCTCATCAGAGAACAGGGCTGTAAGCTAATATCCAGTGTGAATACCTTGTGTGAAACCCATTGGTAATATTGCTTGTAATGTTTCTATGATTTTATACAGAATCATAGAAACATTTAGTAAGACTGGTTGTAATGGATACTACATGCCATTTCCTGCATATAAATTTCTTTTTCACACCTGCTCAACGTGCTATTTCTAAAATATTGAACAGGTGTGAGAGAGAGCCCCTTCGAGCACCGTTGCTGAGCTCGTTTCTTGCCTAAGCATCTGCAGCATAGTTATGAGTAAACCTCTTGGAGGACTTGGGACTCAAGGTTTTGTTGCGGGTGAGGAAGGTCATGCCTAAAATGAGGATTTCAGTCATTCACCGTACTATTTCTGATTGGTTAGGATTGAATCACGTGGGCTTCTAGAGATAATTGGCATAAAACGGACGACAGTCCGCACTGATGGCTGACCTGAAGTTCCACAGGACCCAAAAGTAATGTGGGATTTGTGTTGGGTAGTTGCGATAAGGGTGGAGGCGCGTGGCTTAGTGGTTAGGGTGTCAGCACCATGATCGTAAGATTGTGGTTTCGATTCCTGGACCGGGTGACGCGTTGTGTTCTTGAGCAAAACACCTCATTTTACGTTGTTCCAGTCCACTCAGCTGGCAAAAATGAGTAACGCTGCGATGGACTGGCATCCCGTCCAGCTGGGGAACACATACGCCATTGAAACTGGGTCCATGAGCCTGGCTAGGCTTTAAAAGGGCGCATTTATTTATTTATTTTAGTTGCGATAAGGAAGTGATAAGGTGACCCGATAGATACAGAAACAGTTGCAATTTGGTAGAGTTCAGGTTTTGAGGCGTGAAAGAAAGCAACAGTCTTCGAGCTGAATGTGTGAAAAGCGAATAGAGGATTATGAAACAAACATGGCGTAAAAAGTTGAGACTAGCAACATATTCGGCTTCTACATCGGCAGCATCGCTGTGGGATGAGTATGAAGGCCTGTGTCGAAGTCGCCGAAGATAATGATTTCTGATAGGGACAAGAGATGAGATGGATGTTCCTCGAGGCAGGGGGAGAATTGCTGGGGAGACGGAGCGATAAAGAGAGTAAGGGTATTTGTGAAGGGATGAAATGGAGAGACTTTGAGTTCGAGTTGGTGGATGTCATTATTGCAAAGATCCAAATGATGGGGTGAGTGGAGTCTGCCTATATTGTGGACACCACCTATTTGTAGTGAAGTTCAAGTAGAGAGTGTGTCTTGGACAGTCGAGATGGATTTTTGGTAGGAGTTTGAGAAATTTGGAGTCTTAGAACGGAGAAGAGTGCATGATTTGTAGTGGTGGGGATCTAGATTGTAGAGAAATCCTCCATGTTTGAGAAGAGGCAGGAGAATTGGCCAACATGCTTGGATTTTCCTTAGCGGTGCAGGTGGGGGGGGTCATCGGCGTGCGCAGACAGTGCTGGTGCGAGGGAACCCCAGGCAAGAAATATGGTCCAAATGTTTGCGACAAGGTGAAATCATACAGTTCTATATTTGAGAGATGAGGAATTATGTGCATTATTTACATCTGATGGATATTTAGCGGTGCAGGTGGGATGGATCATCGGAGTGTGCAGACAGTGCTGGTACGAGGAACCTACGGGCATATGGTGTAGTGGTTAAGAGCGCGGGCTACTAACCCCAAGATTCCGAGTTCGATTCCAGGCAGTGACCCGAATAATAATAATAATAATAATAATAATAATAATAATAATAATAATAATAATAATAATAATAATAATAATAACATCGGAATGAGAACCCAGGTTCAAAATGTCCTCAGGACACCTGATGAAGGCTGGAGAGTACATCAGCCGAAACATTGTGTTAACAACAAAAAAGATGAGGACAAATATCCGTCAAATGTAAATAATGTAAAAAAAAAAAGGTGAAATCAGTTAAAGACACCTAAGGACCAGATGCTAGAATTAAAGTGTGTAACGTGACGAGTGGGATTACCATCAGAGGTGGGGAGAGCCTTCGACGGCATATAAAAGATGGCGACCGGAGAACAAGATCAAGAAAAAAAGAAAATAAATTGAAAAACAAAAAGAAAAACAGCCACCGTGATAAAGAAGTTCACTTCCCAACTACGTGGTTCGAGGTTCAATCCCATAGCGTAGCACTTTGAACAGGTGTCTTCAACTATAGCTCCGGGACGACCAATTCCACGCGAATGAACGTGGTAGACGGAAACTGCGTGAAGAACCGTCGTGTGTGTGTGTGTGTGTGTGTGTGTCTGTCTGTCTGTCTGTGCGTGTGTGTGTGCGTGTATGCGTGTGCGTTGTGTGTTGTGTGTGTGTATGCGTCTCTGTGTGTGTGTTGTCTATGTGCGTGTGTGTATGTGCGTGTGTGTATGTGCGTGTGTGTATGAGTGTGTGCGCACGCGTATATGCGTGTGTGTGTTGTGTGTGTGTATGTCTGTGTGTTTGTGTGTGTACGCGTGTGTGTTGTGTGTGTATGTATCTGTGTGTGTGTTGTGTGTGTGCGTGTGTGTATCTGTGTCTGTGTCTGTGTATACACGTGTGCGTGTTGTGTATGTATGTATGTATGTATCTGTATGTGTGAGCGCGTTGTGTATGTATGTTGTGTGTGGATGTGTGTGTGTGCGCGTGTATGTGTGTATGCGATTCTTCGTTTTATGTGCTTGTTCCGTACCACTAGAGTTGGTTGGTTTACGTCCCCGTAACTTAGCGCTTCGGCACAAGAGACCGATAGATTAACTTCAAAGCTTCAAAAACAAAAAAATATTTTAAAAATAGTAGGGATGACTCGTTCGACTAAAAATTCTTCAAATTCTTCAAATTCTTCTGCATCTCAGAATGGCTGGAGTCCAAGAACTGGAACAGATAAAAGAATAATAGAAATTAAATGAAAATAGGTCTGCTCGATCAAGCACGACCTAGGGCTAAAAAAAACAACGACAAGAACAGCCCCCCCCCTCAGCTCCACTACCACCACCATCACCAGACCCTAATCCTCAACAACCCACCATTTTCAGTATTGTCATGTTTTGTGACCACTGACCTTAAATCGAAGAGTACATTTGACTCTCATTAGGTGACCTGCTCCTCCTCTACATCCTGCCTTTTCTCCCTTCCTTCCTGTCTTCCTTCCATCTCTACTTCCCGGGTACTTGTTGATGGACCCTTGACACG
>NC_068988.1:8169229-8170193 GCF_001194135.2 Octopus bimaculoides
AGAGAGAGAATTCTGTGTGTGTGTGTGTGTGTGTGTGTGCGTGTGTGTGTGTGTGTGCGCGTGTGTGTGTGTGTGTGCATGTGTGATTTTGTGTGTATGTGTGTGTGATTGTATGTTTGTGTCTGTAGGAAGGTGACTATGACAGAATTGAGTTACAGCAGTTACAGCATCAACGTCAACACCACCAGCAGCAGCAGCAGCAACACTAACAGAAGCAGATATTTGACAATGTTTTTCTCCCTGCCTTTGAATCAATGTGCCAGCTGGAAGGACTAAGTCACCCAACACGAAAGAATCTCAGGACCGTGGATGGTACTTAAACAATGCACTGCGAGAACTTCGTTTTGCGACAGCACAGTTTCCAATTCTGTTCACCGTGCGTGTGTATCATCTTAGCCAAGAATCTCCCTACAATAGTCCCAGTCTGACAGCGAAATTAGTAGCCTTAGTGGATAGACGTATGTCTCGTAACTCCGTAATTCTTCTATCCCTCTGCCTCTACCTCTCTCCCTTCTCTCTCTACGTGATCGGTGTTCGACCAAGCCTGACCTTTCTTCCTTGGTTCGACTACCATCCGTGCACATCTATATTCCTCCCTATGCCTGTCAAATCTCATGTCCCTGTCGTAAGGCTTCACTTCCACACATGCCAGCTTAATTTAATTCGTCCTTAGTCGAAAGACACCCGTTGTTAATGTCCTTTATTTGCATTTGTATTTGTGTGCCATTTCTCCATTTTTTTTCTTCTATCCTTGTTTTCGTATACTTTCGCTGCTTTCTTCCAAGGAATCTAATGCTCTTAGCTTAGTTTCTCATTTGGGGCTGGCCAGATTGGAGCAATCTCGAGTATAACCAGCCGAAATTGCAAAGATAATCTGGAACTCGACTGAGGATAGAAAACTCCGAATGACCCGTCCTTGTTTTCTTTGTATCATATGTTTGGATGTTTTGTTGTACCTTTTTTG
>NC_068988.1:8170545-8171239 GCF_001194135.2 Octopus bimaculoides
TGTGTGTGTGTGTGTGTGTGTGTGTGTGTGTGTGTGTGTGTGTGTGTGTGTGTGTGTGTAAGCTGAGCAAACAGTGTACGTACGCCGTTATATGTGTATATAAAAAAAACGGAATAAGAACGTAATGGACGACAATAAAAACATACGGACAGATTGACGACAGAAAGACGGACAGAAAAAAACAGGAAGGAATATTTGTGGCTTTCTTTCATCAGTCAAGCTTCCAATCATCGTTACAGTTTCGGCCTGTTACACTTGAGACTGTTCAAAATTGGTATGACTCAGGTGTTGTTGTTCTTGTTTGTATTTGTAATCGTGTAACATTTTCTCCATTTTCTTGTTTTTGTTTTTTATTTTGCGCTTTTGTCTGTGTTGTCGCGCATTTTCGCTTCCATTCTTCCAAAACTTTAATGCCCTCAGCTTAGATTTTTAGGACCTACCAATTTTGAACAGTCTCAAGTGTAACAGACCGAAACTGTAATGATGATTGGAAGCTTGACTGATGAAAGAAAGCCACGAATGTTCCGTCCCGGTTTTTTGCCCGTCTTTGTATCATCTAACTGTCCGTATGTTTTTATAGTCGTCCGTTACGTTCTTATTCCGTTTTTTGGGGGATATATGTGTGTGTGTGTGTGTGTGTGTGTGTGTGTGTGTGTGCGTGCATATATATATGTGTGTGTGTGCATATATATAT
>NC_068988.1:8172145-8174238 GCF_001194135.2 Octopus bimaculoides
AGACGAAATACTGTAAAGCATTTCGCCCAGCACGCTAACGTTTCTGCCAGCTCGCCACCTTAAGAGTCTGCAAATTGATGAAGTAACGACTCATAATTGACCGCTCCAGGAGTCTAACAATAAACACTCACAACGCCCGGTCTGGGAATCGAAACCGCGATCCTACGACCGCGAGTCCGCTGCTCTAACCACTGGGCCATTGCGCCTCCACAAGTCGAAGGAACTGCTGATTAAAAAAACAGAAAAAATCTAAATTCTCAGAAAAAGGAATTGGACGAAATCTTCCAGATTAGCGTGGACACATTGCTAAAAAGTGACCAAATGAATTTGGGCAAAGAACGAGTTTTATATAGAATTTGGGATGTAAAAATGTCCGTTGACGTTAAGCACCAGTCTCGCCTAAAAATAAACTACTGAAAACCCCTAAAGGACAATATCCCAACGGATAAAACGAGAACGCTTCCGAAGACGGGACTTATTCCAATCATTAGAAGTAAGAATCTACGCATTTAATAGATGCGAGTTTTTGTATTTCACACACAATCGTTAATCAAGGAAAAGGAGTAAGGAGACCATCATAAGCATATAAATTAGTTGGTGATTAGCAGAAATAGTGTTAAAGACAAGATTACGAAATTGGAATACTAACATTGAATATGGCCTGCGTCCTTTTTGTTTTATTGTTATTATTTTTCTGGTCGAATCCGTTGATATTACATCACCAGCTCGATTAGCAATTATTGCACGATATTTTCACGCAAATTCTATTCTTGCAGAGTTCAACCAGAGAAGTTGCCTTAAAACACACCAAAAAAAAAAAGAATACGTGACTGGGTTTGTTAAAATGTTTTGTGAAAAACAAATAGATTTATCAAAAATAGTTTTGGATATGACTGATAATACAGTTAATATGGTAGACCGAAATGTTGGTTTTGTAAAGCAGTTAAGAGAAGCTGCTGATCCATAATATGAAACGTATACTCTGAGTACTTATACCAGAAAGTACTGAGGGCAAAAGTAAGCTTCAAGCATTTCAATGGAGAGTTTGACAAAGACAGTCAATTTGACGGCTTGCTATGACTTTGCATATAAGAGAATTCACAAGGTACATTCTAGATGTTTTCTGACCTTTTCAAGAGAGACATTTGTTATGGTCAAAGAAGCGCAAAATTCTAATCTCTTTTAAAATAGGATCCTATGACTTCAATGCACTTGTTGTGGTGCTCCAGTCACTTTGTAAAATCCCCATAGAAGACCTCCAAAGCGAAAGTGTCCAGGATTCTTGTCACAGCCTCTTTCATCTTCTCAATGCTTTCAAAATGACTGCCCCGGAAGTTCTCTTTCAGCTGGGGGTACAACCAAAAGTCACAGAGAACAAGGTTTGAATTGGAGGGTGGGAAAGGGACACTTCTGCTGCCCATCTCTGTGAAGTTGTCGGTTACCAGGATCGAGTTGTGATCTAGTGTATTGTCCTGGGGCATTGCCTTGGTGCATTATCATGGGGCATTATTCTGGTGTATTGTCCAGGTGTACTGTCCTGAGGCATTGTCCTGGTATATTGTCCTGGTGCATCGTCCTGGGGCATTGTCCTAGTTTATTGTCCTCGGGCATTGTCTTGGCGTATTGTTCTGGAACATTGCCCTAGGGCATTGTCCTCGTGTATTATCCTGGTATATTGTCCTGGGGCATTGATCTGTGGCAGGTGCTCTGGCCTTTTGCGGAAAGACCTCTTCCTGAATTCCCTCAAAACTTCCACAAAATACTCTGTTGACCGTCTGGCAAGAAGGATCCCAGTGGATGTAAAGGATTCCCTTGCTGTCAAAATGTGGGATCGTCATGAGCTCCCTGGTGGACTTGCTTTGCCTGACTTTGTGTGTCAGTGCAAAAAAGATGCTTGGCTCATACAAGTTAATCCACGACCAGTCTGGAGCACTTCATAAGGTTTTGTAGCGTTTTTGGCCAAGTTTAATACAAAACTTTATTTCATAGTGAGCTTCCAAATTGTCCTCACGTTCCGCCTACATCTTGGCAAACTAGTCAGCTGTCACAAGCAATATTTAGTAGGGTGTGTTCAAAATGCTGTTACGGCCGTC
>NC_068988.1:8174253-8175619 GCF_001194135.2 Octopus bimaculoides
CGTCTCCTTGAATCTGGAATAACAACAATTGGCAGGTTATATACTAAAATTACAAGAATCTATGACAGTCATAACTGCCTCTCTAAGAAAAGACTCAAAACTTCTGGAATGCACCTCGTAATTTTTTTTTTTTTTTTTTTGAAATTCAGTTGAATCCTTCACCCATCCTGGATAGTACAGTACTTCCGTACTTGCAGAGTGGCTCCCCCCTCTCTCTCTCTCTACCCCTCTCTCTCTACCCCTACCGCTCTCCCACTCTCTCCGTTTCTCCCCCACTCTCTCCCTTTCTCTTACTATCTCTCCTTTTCTATCCCTCCCTCCCTCTCACCATCTCTCTCCTTCTCGCTCTTTCCGTCTCTCTCCCTCGCCTTCCCCCTCTCTTACTATCTCTCTCTATTCCTCCTCTCCTCCCACTCTCTCTCTCTCTCCCTCTCTTTCTCCCTATTTCTCTGCCTCTCTCACCATCTCTCTCCCTCTATGTCCCTTCCTCTCTGTCCCTCCCTCTCTGTCCCTCTCTCTCTGTCCCTCCCTCTCTCCCTCTCTGTCCCTCCCTCTCTCCCGCCATTTCACTCTCTCTTTCCCTACTCTCTCTCTCCCTGTTTCACTATATTTCTCTCTCTCCCTCTCTATTCTTCGTTCTCTCTCACCCTCTCTCTTTCCGTCTCTCTCTCCTTCTCCTTCCCCCTCTCTTACTATCTCTCTCTATTCCCCTTCTCCTCCCACTCTCTCCCTCTCTGTTCCTCCCTCCCTCTCTCCCTCCCTCCCTCTCTTCTCCTCATCTTCTTCAAATGATTCTTTAAGAAGCTGATGAGGGTTTTCTACTCAACTGGCTCTGGAAAGAACAACCGTCGTTAGAAAACGTAGTCATATCCACCGTTAAATAAGACGGGACAGTCACAGCTGGAATGTCTGTGATCGTAGCTAAATAATAACAAAAACAAACACAACACAAATTAACTTCAGACACCGCTATCAGCTATTTTCATCATCGTCATCATCATCATCATCATCATCATCATCATCATCATCATAATCCTCATCATCAGCATCAACACTTTCGATACTAATCTCAATTACTACTACTACTACTACTACTACTACTACTAGAACCAATACTACTACTTCTACTATGACGATTATCAATACTACTACTACTGCAGGCATGGCTGTGAGGTAAGTAGTTTGCTTCCCAACCACATGGTTCTGGGTTCAGTCCCACTGCGCGGTACCTTGGGCCAGTTACCTTCTAGTATAGCCTCGGTCCGAATAAAGCCTTGCGAGTGGATTTGATGGACGGAAACTGAAAGAAGCCCGTCGTATATATATATATATATATATGTGTGTGTGTGTGTGTGTGTGTGTGTGT
>NC_068988.1:8175757-8176586 GCF_001194135.2 Octopus bimaculoides
CCCCCCCCCCAACATCGCTTGACAACCGATGCTGGTGTTCTTATGTCCCTGTAACTTAGCGGTTCGGCAAAAGAGACCGATAGAATAAGTACTGGGCTTACAAAGAATAAGTCCTGAGGGTCGATTTTTTTCCAACTAAAGGCGGTGCTCCAGCATGGCCACAGTTAAATGACTGAAACATCTAAAAGAACAAAAGAGTAAAAGATTACCACTACTGCTGCTGCTGCTGCTACCTCTAACGAAATAGCAAGCCAACGAAGAAGCCTCTATGTGCTCGCCCGGGTCTGCTTGAAATAGCAGCCAAATCCCCTACCCACAGCAGATAGTATTATCTCCGATAGATTATCCCGACAGGTGGGGGTGTTCACGGTTGGACTGCATTCGATCACAGAGTTGATCCGCGGCCATACAACTAACAATGGATTAAGGAGCTCTACGACCCCGTAATTCATCACGTGTTTCTATCATCCACCCGCTTCTCACCCTCTCCTTCTTCCCCCTCTCTCTCTCTCTCTCTCTGTCTCCCTCACACACACCACACACACACGCACACATACACATATACACGTATAGACATACACACATACAAACACACACACACACACACACACACACACACATACACCCTGAATGTCTAACATGAATACATGCTTGACATTTCAATCAGCAGTCACCCGACACATTCAGGGCCTACTATTTGATTTAAGCAACGGGAGCAGTAGCAGTAGTAGTAGTAGTAGTAGTAGTAGTAGTAGTAGTAGTAGGGGTAGTAGTAGTAGTAGTAGTAGTGGTAGTAGTAGTAGTAGTAGTAGTAGTGGTAGTAGTAGTA
>NC_068988.1:8176738-8177411 GCF_001194135.2 Octopus bimaculoides
GCAGTAGTAACAGAAATAAGGGCCAGCTGCAGTGGTAGTAGTACTGGAGGTGGTGGTGGTCGTCGTCGTCGTCGCCGTCGTGTGGCAGCGGCAGAAGTAGTAGTAGTAGTAGTAGTAGTAGTAGTAGTAGTAGTAGTAGTAGTAGTAGTAAGAGTAGTAGTGGTGGTAGTAGTAGTAGTAGGGGTAGTAGTAGTAGTAGTAGTAGTAGTAAGAGTAGTAGAGAGCAGCAGCAGTAGCAGTAGTAGTATTATTATTATTATTAGTAGTAGTAGTAGTAGTAGTAGTAGTAGTAGCAGTAGCAGTAGCAGTAGCAGTAGTAGTAGTAGTACTGGTAGTAGTAGTTCTATGTCAACATGTCCTCCCTTAACACTCACTGCACCAACACGACATCGTGATGTCATTAACGTGAGTCTCCCTCCCCCTCCGCCTCCCCACACTCCCTCTCTGCCACTTGGCTTCTCTTCCCTTTCACTCACTCACTCACTCACTTTGTCTTTCTTTCTTTCTCTCTATTCTTTTATTTTTCATTCTTTCTCCTACTTTTTCCCTGTCCTCCTTTCCCTTTCTCATTTTGCTTCTTTGTCTGTCTGTCTGTCTCTCTCACACTCTCTCTCTAATATATATAATATATATATATATGTGTGTGTGTGTGTGTGTGTGTGTGTGTGTGTGT
>NC_068988.1:8178292-8179256 GCF_001194135.2 Octopus bimaculoides
GTGTTTGTGCGTGTGTGTGTGTGTGTGTGATTGTGTGTGTTTGTGAGTGTGTGAGTGTGTGTGCTTGTGAGTGTGTGTGTGAGTGTGAGTGTGTGTGTGTGAGAGTGTGTGAGTGTGTGTGTGTGTGTGTGTACGCGTCTATGTATCTTTCTGACAACTAGTGCTGGTCTGTTTATGTTCCCCGTAACCTAGCGGTCCAGCTGAAGAGATCGATAGAATAGGTACCAGGCTTAAAAAGATAAGCACTGGCGTCAGTTTGTTCGTCTCGAAGTACTTCAAGTCGGTGCCCCAGCATGGCCGCAGTCTAATGAATGAAACAAGTGAAAGAAATAAAGGCATAAATTAATTCTAAGAGACCTTATATGGAAGTCAGTGTGACGTAAGCACCCACATCTATAAGGTCTTCAAGTGTAGCGTTTAAATGGCTGACCCTGGTCCAGTTATCCAATATGTCCGTGGAAGCTTTTGTTTCAATCTACGAAGTCTGATCAATAAATATCCGGACTGTTGCTATAGTAACGAAGCTAAAGCAGGCAGAGCGAACCCACTTGGCACAAATTGATTTTGAACTCTGCAGTGCATGCGCACTAGGTTTTAACGTTCTAGCTCACTTCCGCTGTTTACAGCAATGCTTGGAAGGAAGGTGTGCAGCGTGTGATCGTCAAAGCTTAGTGCGCACGCACAGCAGAGTTTAAGATCAATGTGTGCCAAGCGGCTTTACTCTGCCTCCTTGAGTTTCGTTACTATGTCAACAACCCGGATACTTATCAATCAGGCTACGTATTTTCGTTTTAGTGAGAACTTGTTGTTATATCGAGATGACAACAGACGGTCAAAACGTTAGCTTTCTGAAAGTAGGGTTCGAAGTGCTTACATCGCAATTATATCTGGACAGGATGCAGAGATATACACTGCCCTAACCACTGGGCCATTGCACCTCCACTATATATATATATATATATAT
>NC_068988.1:8179881-8180777 GCF_001194135.2 Octopus bimaculoides
TAGCAACGTGATATCCGGGACTTTGCTATCGTGCGAGTTATGCGCGATGCAGAGTGCTGGACGGTCGACAGGCTTTTGCGTGCTAAGGTGAATTTTCTTGCCAAGCCTAAGGTTAGAGCAAAGAATGTCAAGTTACCTAAACGGATCGATGTCAGTAAATTTAAGATTCCGTCAGTACACGCTGCTTCTGTGAATGTGATGAGTTGTTCGTGTGATGGAAGCTGGAATTCGTTCAGAGAGAGAAAGAGAGAGAGAGAGAGAGAGAGAGTCTATGAGGTTTGTAGTAACATTCTTAGTTTTGTCGTGTAAAAGCACCAGGATTGGTTTGACGATAATGATAACGAAATCGGTTTTATTTTGAAGGAGAAGCGAAAGGCATTCAACATATTGCTAAATGCTGACTTTTCAACGAACAGAACAGCAGTTACACATTTAAAGGCAGTAAAAGCAACGGCGCAGAGGAAGCTAAGGATGGCGCAGGAAAATTGGTAGAATGATAGATGTGATGAAATCCAAGAAGTTTCAAATGCCAACAATTCAAAACTCTTGAAAAAAGTCTACGGTCCAACTTCATCAACGGCTGCTCCACTTCGTAGCAAAGATGGCACAGAATTATTAAGAATTCCTATAGATATTGTTGGGAGTTGGAAAGAGACACTTTGATGAGTTGCTCAATAGACCGACCGAAGTTGATTTCCCTGTTCTTGATAATATACCTGAAAGACCAACAAAAGATCTCTTAGCAGAGGTTCTGAATCTGGCTGAAATAAAAGTGGCGATCAGGAAATTGAACATTGAAAAGGCCCCAGGTATTGATGGACAAGATGCAGAGATATACACTGCCCTAACCACTGGGCCATTGCGCCTCCACTATATATATATATATATATATATAT
>NC_068988.1:8182110-8183644 GCF_001194135.2 Octopus bimaculoides
ATATACATAGATACGCACATACATACATACATACATACATACATACATACGTACATACATACATACATACATACATACATACATACATACATACATACATACGTACATACATACATACATACATTCAACGAACACTTTTCTGCGCAAGCAGCGTGTAATAGATGATCTAAGATAAATTTAATGTATTTAAAACTGTAGTTTCTGACGCCTACATTGCAAAGAGTAGACAGGTATGAAAAGATCTTGTTATTCTCTTCTCACACAGAAATATATGCATGTGTGTGTGTGTGTGTGTGTGTGTGTGTGTGTGTGTGTGTGAGAAATAGAGAGAAGTAGAGAGACAGAGACAACGACGGAGAAAAAAGAGAGGGAGTTTGTACGCAGGTAAGCGTGTATATGTGCTATCGCCTCGGGTTCTGTTTGAATCATTTAGTCAACAAAACGTATTAAATTATATAGCTCCAAACTCTTGTTTATAGAGCGCTTTCGAAGATTCTGCTTAAAGATGGCGACCAAATGCATTAATATACACACAATAAGCGTGCACAGGCACATACACATATATATATATATACATATGCACAAGTATGTGTTGGTGTGGGGGGGGGTGTATGTATGCATAAGTATATCTCTATACGTTTGTATGTATATATATATATATATATATATATATATATACATATACATATATATATGCATGTATATATGTGTGTTCGTGTGTATACTTTTATGTATTTATTATGTATATATATATGTATATATATATATGTGTGTGTGTTTGTCTGAATATTTATTTTGCTGTATATTCATGCATATGCGTATACATGCCGATACATACGTGTGTATGCATACCTGAGTGAGTGTAGGTATACATTTATGCATGATATGCAGATGTAGCTGTGCAAAAACAATTAAATATTCCAATGTGAAATGACAATTACGCGTCAAAATGCCATGCAATAGAAAATGTAATTGTGAAACAAATAAAGAAAGAAAACTATTTTTAAAAATATCAAGTTGAAGAAAAGGAAAATAATAAGAAAAACATTTTACAAACGCCGCGTAATGAGGTGCCATGAAAATGTATTGCTATGTAATTGCATTTCGTCTTAATCACCTCCAATGAATGTTTGCTCTTAACAAATTCATTAACAGAAAAAGATCAACTTTTGATGGTGGATCTTACATCTGTTTCGATAATGAATTTTCAGTTTGATTAAGCGCCTACTCAGTGCATTATCGTGTAAATGGCTCCCCAGAAAGAATAAATTTGGTCCAGTATATGTTGGAACTTACAATCAACTAGTACGGTGCATTTTATATAATAGATGTAAACAACCACAAGTAGTTATATATATATATATACATATATATGTATGTATATATGTATGTTTTAGTATAATGGCTGAAACAAGCAAACGATAAAAGATAATTACTTTTAATACACACATATATACTCACACATATATGTATAAAAATATAGAAACATACGACTAAACAAGTACACATATATATGCGTACACACACACACACA
>NC_068988.1:8183735-8185640 GCF_001194135.2 Octopus bimaculoides
TATATATATATATATATATATATATATGTACACTTGTACATATATTTACGTACAAATGCATATACATACAAAGATATATTTTTATATACGTTTACATGCAAATATAAATGCATGCACATATTTATATACACACACAAAAATTCTTACATACTCATATATAGACATGTACACACACACACGTATACACACAGAAACGCACGCAGACACACAAACACACTAATGTATATACATATAATATATATATATACGTATGTATGTATACACATGTATGT
This sequence comes from Octopus bimaculoides, assembly GCF_001194135.2. Classification (NCBI taxonomy): domain Eukaryota; kingdom Metazoa; phylum Mollusca; class Cephalopoda; order Octopoda; family Octopodidae; genus Octopus; species Octopus bimaculoides. The sequence goes on from NC_068988.1 coordinate 8,184,008, forward strand.
ATAAATATATACATATATACACACATATATATACATATATATATATACATATATATACATATATATATGCATAAGCATTCACATATCCATGCGTACACACACACACATATATATATATATATATATATATATATATATATATATATATATATATATATATATATATATATACATACACACACACATATATATATATATACAGTATATACACCTGCACATGGGTAAACATATATATGCACACACTGATAATACAATATATAATAGATAGATAGATAGATAGATAGATAGATAGATAGATGCCCTATTATATACATCTGTGTATTATACTAAATGTATACACACAGTAGAAATGCAAGGTTCTGTTAAATTTTGTTTGAAGTGGAGTGTTACTGAAACAATTGTAACCAATATTAAACTTGTGGTATGTTGATATCTTCATCTTCATTTTAGTCTTGTATAATATTATACGAATATGCAGGGTGTCCACAAAGTCTGGGTACATGGAGTAAATAAAATCATAACATAAGCAATTAAATATAAAACTTCTTTTTCTGGGGTATGTTGAAAGGGAAAGTTTACTCAATAAAGATTACAGGTTTATTTATTAACATTATAATTAAATAAAATTGTTTTGTTTTAAAAGTATGTGCTAATCCCCGTGTATCCAGACTTTTTGGACACCCTGTACATATCAATTAATTCTCTCAGTTACAAGTACCTGGTTTTCTTGCAGCCATGGACTACATTAAATACCGTTTCACTGTTGGGTATACATAATATTATAAACGAATGCAGAGGCGCAACATAGTTGAATGGTTAAGACATTTGCGCGCAACCACGAGGTTCCGGATTTTCTCTCTCGTCCTTTCTCTAATTCTTCTCTTCTCCCTTCACCGCTCTCTATCTGTCCTTCTCCCTCCCTCAATCTTCCTCCTTGACTCTCTCGTTGCTCACACGTGACCAGCGGCCATCTTTCTTCTCCTAATTCGAATTTCTTTTTTTCTTCTCGTTCAACTAATGGGATAGCAAACATTTTTGTCTGTCTCCTGTCAAAGCTTGTTTCTCCAGCGTTCACCACTTCACCTTGTTATGGCTTAACAGCCCTTACCGTTTGTTTTCACTGTGCTGTTTTCACTGTCCTGTTTTTGCTACCAACTTTGACCCTCCGCAAAATCCCAAATTTTATTTAATTTGCTTGGCGGGAACGACTGTTTTGACGAAGACGCATCTAGTCCTAACGCTCAAAATTCGGAATAGATAAAACAGTGGACAACTGATGATGGGATTGTTCTTTATATTGCCTGTTTTAATTTTCTATTTGTTTCTTTCGTTGTTTGCAAAAAAAGTTCGTTTTTCATGTTCTCGTTTCTCATGTTGCTTACGTTTTTTTGACGGACGTCCTGTGCCAATATATGCATGTGTATATACATATACATATATATGTAAGTATGTACATGTATGTATGCATATATGCATGCATATATATATATATATTATTTATATCATATTATATTATATTTTATACATATATATATCTTATAATAAATCTACTTGTCATTACGTTACTTAGCCCGTCGGTAACGCTTTCACGTGATTAGAGAAAACGAGTGGTGGTGGTGATGGTGGTGGTGGC
>NC_068988.1:8185650-8186119 GCF_001194135.2 Octopus bimaculoides
AGCTAAGTCTTTTTATATCACCTATCACTTAACGCATGCGCATCCCAAACTTGCCATTCACTTTAGAAAGAAACCAGTTTCCCGTTCGCCTATCATAAGCAATGACTTTCAATAAATCACAAGGGCAGACATTTGATAAAGTGGGGCTGTTCTTGCCTGAACCTGTATTCGGCCATGGCCAGCTATATGTTGCATTCTCAAGGGTTCGCAAATTCTGTGATGTGAGGGTTAAAGCTATCAACTCTGACAAACACGAGAAAAGAAAAGGGAGAACTTACACGAAGAACATAGTCTGCAAAGAAGCATTGGATTCAAAGGTGTGCGTAAATTGAAAAGTGTATTGGAACTGACCCATCGTCATGGCTTATAAGTTACCAACAATGTGATTTTCAGAGTGTGCTATGTTGCATTAAATTTTTACCCCCATGAGACTGTGACCCCTATATTTTACATATAAATTTATTTTATA
>NC_068988.1:8186545-8188511 GCF_001194135.2 Octopus bimaculoides
TATGTATGTATGTATGTATGTATGTATGTATGTATGTATGTATGTATATAAAATGTATTAAGTAATCATTGTATTCCAATTTCCTCCACTTTTCAATGAATAACAAATGAATGACTATTTTTTAATACGGACACGACACAGGCAACTCTTTCGTGTTTTTTGGGATGAAGTTTCCAGGAATAACCCAATAGGTTTACTATTAATTCCGTGAAATATTCACGAGTCCCGCTCGTATATAAATATTGTACTTGATACAGTCATTAGACTGCGGCCATGCTGGGACACCGCCTTGAAGAATTTTAGTCGAATGTATTAACCCCAGTACAGTTTTAAACCAGGTAATTATTCTATCAGTTTCTTTTGTCGAACCACTAATTTACGGAGACACAAACAGAGCAACATTGGCTGTCAAGCGGTGGCGGGGGACGAGCACACATGCATAAGTGACAGGCTTCTTTCAGTTTCCGTCTACCAAATCCAGTCACAATGCTTTAGTCGGCCCGAGGATATAACAGAAGATGCTTTCCCAAAGACAATGTACAACGCAGTGAGACTGAACCCGAAGCCATGTGGTTTGGAAGCAAACTTCTTACCACACTGCTACGCGAGCGATGGATCGCAAAGTAGCACAAAAGTGACCGTTACATTTTTATTAACTGACTCAGGTCATTAGAATTGCGCATATTCACAGAATAACTCTTCTTCTATGTTATCACTTCGTACAGGTCTTCGCTGCAGGCAAATAATAGGCTCCAAGCCGAAGCAACGAGCTACCATTGATTTCTCGACGAAGGAGGGAATGTTAACTGTCCGACACCAGCAAAAGGCCACAGTTCTTTTGTTTTTTTTTTAAACGATGGTTTCATTGATATGAACAATGTATGCCAGTGGATGAAGAAGTTTCAAGATAGGGAAGCCAGTTTGGAAGTCAGACCACGCGGTTGGAGACTATCAACTTTGAGCACAGACACGAGTCGCTGATGAGTGGATGAATTGAGTCACGTGGAAGGACGAGTCACAATTCGCAAATTTTCTGCACCATTGGACTGTGGTCACAATGTGTTACAGATGATGATGGAAGACATTGGGTCTCGGAAAATGGGTACAAAGTGGGTACCCCTGTATTAGATACCCAGTTTGAAGGAGAAATGAGTGAAAGTCTGTTTTGATCAAGTGGATGCCAATGAAGACACATTTCTGTTTCCCCGCCTCGATCTGGTGACAGGAAATGAAAGATGACCGTAATTTTATGGTTTTGAAATGAAGGATCAGTATATGGAATGATGTCACTTCTTCTCCAAGACCTAAGAATTTCAAGAACAAGCGACAGTCGGAAAATATCGTGGTGAATGTTTTTGAGATGAAAAGGTCGATTTTTTTTTTCTCTAAGATTTTCTGGAAGCTGGTTGTACCGCGAACAACTGGTGGTATATTGAGACACTCAAAAAGCTTAGAGAAGCCATTGAGAGGAACAGGTCGAACAAGAATCTAAAAACTACCCATGTGAACCAAAATAATGCGCAACCATTCACATGCTTGGCCATAAACCAAACAACCGGCGATTTAGACAAGCCAGTGGTCCTGTATCTAGGGCCCTCCGCCTATTGACTTCTAGGTCCAATGGAGGGGAGTCATAAGATAGGAGTAAGGATTTGATGAAACAGACGAGGGGGAAAATAGTTGTGAAGTGGGTATAATTGTACACACCTGAAAAATGTCCCACTCTCGTTTTGATGCACATTGGTAAGTGATGCCAGACAAGGGGTGACGGGGTTTTCATGTTTTACCGCTTTTTCTTTTTCAGTCACCATCAGTGTTTGAACCGGTGCACACTAAGTTTGCTGGTGAAACGTCTGTCAACTTGCAAACTGTGGGAGATTTTTTTCTGCCGCACCCTGCTCATATTTATGTTCGTGTGTGTGTGTGTGTGTGTGTGTGTGTGTGTGTGTGTGTGTGTGTGTGTGTG
>NC_068988.1:8188565-8188957 GCF_001194135.2 Octopus bimaculoides
ATGTATACATATACATATATATGCGTGTGTGTATGTATGCATGCATGTATATATATATATATATATGCACACATGTATATATGCATGCATGTATGTCTATGTGTGTGCATAAATGTCTGTGTGTATGTGAGTGTATGTAGTAGACGTGTTAAGATCACCTCCAATGAAATCCTCGCCAACGCCAGATGTAACAGCGCCATCTACATATTTACTAATGCATGCATGAATGGCTGCACGCATGAATCGATCTATTTTCCCCTGATTCATATACCTGTCGTCCTATCCGTATAACTACACACACACACATACATACATACATACATACATACACACACATACACACACACACACACACACAAACATATATATATATATATATATATATATATATA
>NC_068988.1:8188967-8193967 GCF_001194135.2 Octopus bimaculoides
TATATATATATGTATGTATATATATGCATGTATATATATATATATGTATGTATGTACATATATGTATATATATATATGTATGTGTGTGTGTGTGTGTGTGCGTGCGTGCGTGTGTGTGTATGCATGTGTATGTGTATGTGTGTTGTGGGGGGGGGCGGTTTACCCAGCACCATGTCCTATAGATCGACTGCAACATCAACAACAAGGACGATAACGACAGCAGATGCATTGCAAGAAACAAAGGCAAAAGCAACAAAAAAAAAAGGAAAATGAAACATCGTACGACAAAAGCCGCTGTAAAAGCAACACCATCAACACTTCCAGCAGCAGCAGCAGCAGCAGCAGTAGTAGTAGTAGTAGTGGTGGTGGTGGTGGTGGTAGTGGTGGTGGTGGTGGCGGCGGCATTAGTAGTAATAGTAGTAGTAGTAGCAGAAGTAGTACAAGTAGTAATAATAGAAGTAGTAATAATAGAAGTAGCAGTAGTAGTATTAGTAGTAGTAGTAGTAGTAGTAGCAGTAGTAGTAATAGTAGTAGTAATAATAGTAGTAGTAGTAATAGTAGTAGTAGTAATAGTAGTAGTAGTAATAGTAGTAGTAGTAATAGTAGTAGTAGTAATAGTAGTGGTGGCGCAAGAACAACAAAAACAGCTCTAACAACAACAAGTGCGAAAACAGCAATCTTAGTGCAACATGCAACGGCCTCAGCTGCAGCAACAATAGCATTAAGAACAGCAGCACACAACGTGTTGTAACAGCAACAACAGCAGCCGTTGCAGCAACAAAACAACAACAATAACAACAGGAAGGGAAGGTGCAACTGCAGCAGCAGAAGCAGCAACAACAACTGCAGCAGCAGCAGCAGTTGCAGAAGATGCGACTGGTTGATGCAGTAGTTAAAACAATAACACGTTATGAATGTGCATGTGTTCGCATCTGCTGTTGTATGATGTGACATTAAAAATGTACATGTATTGGTGTATCGGTGCACACAAGCAAGGACAAATGGTAGCTAGACGAAGCCAATGTGCAGACTTACGGTTTGCCAGAAAGAGCAGCTAAATTATCAAAATAAAAACGTTCTAAAAACGGGAAGGACTATTGTGAGATAATGTTACTGATAAAAACACTGTGCGTAAAATCTGACGGGATGGTCACAGACGGAAAGATTTGATTCAAAATTGCTCGTTCAGTCCCAAACTAAGCCAATATATGGACTTTCAGTTTGCCAGAAAGAGCAGCTAAATTGATAAAATGAATCTCTGTCCAACGTTCTAAAAACAGGAAGGACATGTGAGATAATGTTGCTACAAAACCACTGTGCGTAAAAATCTGACGGGATGGTCATAGATGGAAGGATTTGATGCAAGTTTGCTCATTCAGGGCTCATGTAATGCTAATTAACCAATAACGACAATGATAGTTACATCATAACGCCGGCAACAGTTGCAATAGAGAAGAGTTTTTTTTTTTTTTTTGTTTGCACAAATATTTAGAACGTTACAACGAAATCAACTTGCAACACAACGACAGCAACAAGAAGTGCAACGGCAAAAAAGTTGCAACTCTTCAACAAAAGCAGAAACGACAGTCACAAGTACAGTAATAACAAGAAAGAACTTAGAAGGGAAACGGCAACACGATTGCAACTGCAGCAGCAACAGCAGCATACTGCAGTTTATTAGGTTGTGCAGCAGTTATTCTTCTAAAATAGCAGCGGTACTTTAGTAGTGGTACTCTACTTACATAGGTACTCCATTAGTAGAAATACTATGGTATAAACGATACCGCAGCAGCAATTGTTGTTGGCACTCCGTCGCTTACGACGACGATAGTTGCAGTTGATCCGATCAACGGAACAGCCTGCTCGTGAAATTAACGTGCAAGTGGCTGAGCACTCCACAGACACGTGTACCCTTAACGTAGTTCTCGGGGATATTCAGCGTGACACAGAGTGTGACAAGGCTGACCCTTTGAATTACAGGTACAACAGAAACAGGAAGTAAGAGTGAGAGAAAGTTGTGATGAAAGAGTACAGCAGGGTTCACCACCAACCCCTGCCGGAGCCTCGTGGAGCTTTAGGTGTTTTCGCTCAATAAACACTCACAATGCCCGGTCTGGGAATCGAAACCGCAATCCTATGACCGCGAGTCCGCTGCCCTAACCACTAGGCCATTGCACCTCCACTACCGCAGCAGCAATAACGACTTCAAGAGTTTTAATAGCAACAGCAACATAAGCAGCAGTAGCAGCAGCAGTAAGAGCGACAAAGACGGCAGCAGTGGTAACAAAAACATTGGCCGTTACAATAGAAGAAGCGGTAGCGGCGGCGGCAGCAACGGTGAAAAGACGAACGCGTCTACCAAAAAATATCTGCAACACCATCGGCGACGAGTATTAATAATAATAATAATAATAATTACAATAACAACACTAACAACAATAGCAACAACTGCAATGATTTTGGTGATGACAGCAGCAACTGAAGCGGTGATGACAGTAAGAAAGCTGATATAAAATATTGCAGCAGCCGCACAGAAGCGTTTACCGTGCGTACTCAGGAACCGTAACAATAGAAAGAACAACAAAACAATCTACAGCTGTAACAACATCATCATCACCAGGAACAACAACAGAATCAACAGCATCGATCACAGCAGCAATAGAAACAAGACCAAGCAGCGGCAACAGATATCGCAACAGCATTACCAACATCATCTACAGCAGCAGCAGCAGTAGCATTTTTTAAAATAACAGCAGCAACATCTGCAGTAGCAATTAGAGCAGCAGCAATATCGACAGGTAAAAATCAACTACAGCACGGGTTGCAATAATAGGTGTTGCAGCAGCATTGTTGAAAGCATCCTCAGCAGCAGATTTAACGGCGACGACCGCAGCTACGCAGCAGCAGCAGCAGCCACAACATCAGCAGCGACAGCAGCGACAGCAGCGACAGCAGCGACAGCAGCGACAGCAGCGACAGCAGCACCAGTGTCATCGTCATCAACAGGAATATTAAAAGCAGCAACATCAAATTGCTGCAGCAGCAGCAACAACAACAACAGCAGCAACAGCAGCCATATCAACACCATCAACAGCAGCAGTATAATCAGATTGTAAGAACAGCTGCAAAAAGAAACAAAAAAAAACTGCGGCTATAGCAACAACAGCAGACGTGAACAAACAACCGCAGCAACAGAAAGAAAAAATTATCGCAATCTTAAGAAGCTTTGCAACGCCAAAAACAACAGCAGCAAGTGTAACAACACCAAGAACAGCAGCAACAAAGACTGTACCACCAGCAGTGGTATAAGCAGCAAAAAAAAAGCAGCTGAGCATCAGTAGCAATAACAATTTTCCGTGGTAAAAGCAGCAGCTTTTGTAACCACGACCACGACGGCAGCAACACTTACAATAGTAAACCAACGATGGAGCCCGTAGATGGTGTTATAAATTGCTAGAAATAGTAGCTTCGAATGATATTTAACTGTTTTAAGAGTAGAGGTAATTTAGCTTGTTCTGTTGGGGGGTTTTTTTTATATATATGCATAGCAAATAAACAAAACGGGGTGGTCATGTTTGGAAAGCGTTTGATCATAGGTTGGTATGTTAAAGGTCGCTCAGAAGATACACGAAATCTACAATTATAAATATTAAGTAATAACAACAACAACAACAATAATTGCAGCACTGTCACCAACAGCAGTAGCTGCAGCACCAACAACAGCAGCATTTACAACGACAGCAGCAACAATAACAGTAATAAAGACAACAGCAGCAGCAGCAGCTTCAGCGATAGGAAGGACAACAACAGAAGCAATAACAACATCATCGGCAGGTCAGCAGCAACAACGCCGACAGCATTATCATCTTCAGCAGCAGCACCAACAACGTGTGAACTACCGAATAAAAGAGAGACTTTTGTGTGTGTGTGTGTGCGTGTGTGTGGCCGTGCGACATGCGAGACATAGCAGTCGAATCCCCCCCGCTGCCGTCTCAAAATAAGAGAAGGACGAAAACACGCCTGAGATAGTGGTGTAGTAGATATAATCTTGAAAAATGCGGGATGGTCACGGCGGGAGCGGATAGTTTTGATTGTAGGGCTCCTTGTTGAAAGACTCGATTGGAATCGACCGGAAGGCAAACATCAACAACAACAACAACAACATAGACACAGACAACGTTGCATTAGAAGGACTGTAATAAACAGCAGCAGCAGCAGCAGAAATAGCTACAACAGCAGCAATACGTGCAGCAACAAGAACCGCAGCAGTCACAACAACCGCAGCAGCAATAGTAGAAATATCATCTTCAGCAGCAGCAATAATAACTGCTGTAACACCTATAACAGCAGCGGCAGAGGCAGCAGCAGTTCTGGGAATTTTAGCAGCAGCAGCAGCAATAGATACGCCAACGCTAGCAGCTTCACCAACAGCAGCATGCAGCTGCAGCAGCAGCAGCAGTTCCAGGAATTTTAACAGCAGCAGCAATAAACACGGCAACGCTAGCAGCTTCACCAACAGCAGCAACAGCATCTGCAGCAAGACTAGCTGCGGCAGCGGCAGCAGCAATAGACACGGCAAGGTTAGCAGCTTCACCAACAGCAGCAACAAAAATCACAGCAGTAACAGCATCTGCAGCAGCAGCAGTCCTAGGAATTTTAGCAACAGCAGCAGCAGTAGCAACAGACACGGCAGCGCTATCAGCTTCACCAACAGCAGCAAGCAGCAGCAGCTAGTAAGAACAACAACGAATGTAACAGCAGTAACAGCATCTGCAGCAGCACCAGCTCCGGCAACGACAGCAGCATGCAGCAGCAGCAGCAGCAGTCCTAGGAATTTTAGCAGCAGCAGCAGCAGCAGTAGCAACAGACACAGCAGCAAGCAGCAGCAGTAGCAACAGACACAGCAGCAAGCAGCAGCAGTAGCAGCTAGTAACACCATCAGTCAGTTTGTTACAAGGCATTGTAAGAATCTCAGCTGGATATTTCAGATACGTGGAACC
>NC_068988.1:8195109-8196711 GCF_001194135.2 Octopus bimaculoides
ACCTTCACCAATACCAACGCCCCACTGAAAAGATACGAGACCAACCCTTCCCCACCACCAAAAAAAAAACGATACAAGAACTACTACTACTACTACAACTACTACTACGGCTACTACTACTACAACTACTACTACTATTACTACTACTAATACTAATATTAATACTACTACTACTACTACTACTACTACTACTACTACTACTACTACTACTACTTCTGATATATCAACAATACGCACTCGAAGTACTACAACTACAATATCAACACCATAGACTATTAATATTATCTATTAGAAGCAATTCTCAAACTTGGTTGGTTGCTTGGTTGCTTAGTTGCTTGCTTAGCTGCTTGGTTGCTTGGCTCATTTACTACACTAGCTGATTGCTAACTCAGTTGGCGAGTTGGTTGCCTGTTTGCTTGCTTGCTTGCTTACTTGTTTGTTTGCTTGCTAGTTTAGTTGATTGCTTGGTAAGCTGGTCGATTGTCAAGTTAGATTTTGGATTGCCTGGTTTGTTGGTTCCTTGGTTGCTTGCTTACTTGCTAGCCCGTTTGCCTAGCTGAATGAATAAGTTGGTCGCCTGGTTACTGGCTGGTTGATTGCTTGGCTGGCTGATTTCTTGGCTGGCTGATTGCTTGGCTGGTCGGTTGGTTGGCTAGCTGGTTGGATGCTTGGCTGGCTGGCTGGTTGGTCGGTCGATCAATTGGTCGGCCGGTCGGTTGGTTGGCTAATTGCTTGCTTGCTTGCTTGCTTGCTTGGTGTATTAGTGGGTCCATTCATTCGTTTGTTAATAAGCCAGTAAGTTGGCTATCAGATCAGTTAGATTATCTAGTCGGTTGTTTGTTTAATTAGTTACTTGCTGACTGGCTGACTGGCTGGCTGGCTTGCTTGCTTGCTAACTGCCTTGCTTACTTGCCTACTATGTTTGCAGGTTATTAACATACTCCGCAAGCAACATATCGCCCTTACAACAATAATAATCTCTTCATAACGAGTCATAGTAGCCGACAGCAGTAACAAGCAGTTTTCGGGTAGCGAAGTTGAATCAACGGGGGTGGAATGACAAAAGCAAATATTCTGACATATTGCATACTGCCATCTTTCTACTTTCCTTCCTTCCTTCCTTTCTTCATTATTTTTCTTTCTTTCTTCCTTCCTTCTGTTCTTTCATCCTTTCACCGTATTTGGGGTTTTTCTCCCCTTCCCTTTTGTTTTCTTCAAAACAATTTACCTGTCTACCTTTCTTCAATAATCTCTTCGGCGGATAAACGTTTTCATTATGCCGATGCATAAAAACACTTACATACATACACACATACATACATACATACATACACACACACACACACACATGTATATATATATATATATATATATATACATAATATACATATACATATGTACGTGTATATATGTCTACATATCTCTATAATTTATATACATAAAGATATATAGGAATGTATATATATACACACACATATATACCTTCATGTATATATATACATATATATGTATCAATATATGCATGCATGTATGCATATGTATATTTGTATGCATGTGTGTCTGTGTATATTTGTATGCATGTATATATATATATACATATAT
>NC_068988.1:8196980-8200111 GCF_001194135.2 Octopus bimaculoides
TCTCTCACACACATACACACATACACGTTTTTCTTTTTCAAGGCTAAGTAGCTTTTATTATTAAACACACACACACACAAACACACACACGCACACACACACACAAACACACACACACACACACACACACACACACACACAAACGATGATGGAGAGACACACCCATTAGTCTGCTGTATATATGAGTCTGGATGGATGGATGCATGCATGCATGGATAAACAGCGTGTCGAACAGAGAAAATGAAAATTGATAAAACAGAATAAGAATATTAATGAAGCGAAATAAAAATACCCATGGAGAGAAAATGGTCCCCAAAAGAACCGAGAAAACACTAGATAGATAGAGGAAGAGAGAAGGACGAAAAATCTGCCACATTGAACGATAAACTTTAAAAAAACATGCATAGATGATATGGACTTAAAAACAAAACAGAAGACGGCATGGCTGCGTGGTTAAAACGTTCGATTAGCAAGCACGTGGTTTTGGGTTCAGTTCCACAGCGAAGCACCTTTTTACATACACATTCGTACACTCACAGATAGATAGATAGATAGATAGATAGCTATCGTCGTTCTTTTCTTTGACTCAAAAAGGAAGTACTGATATCTATCATCTAGTTGCCTGCCTCTCATACAGCCGGTTTATCTATCTATCGATCTATCTATCTATCTATCTATCTATCTACCAATCTACCTATCTATTTAGATAGATAGGTAGATAGATAGACATGTATGTATGCAGATATATTTACACAAAACCTAGAAATACTACTAGGGTTTTCGAAGAAAGGGCAAAAGAAACTAACGTGGATTCTCCAAATCTAATCTCGTGTAAGTGGCACAGTGAAAGTCTGTAAAACATTCCGAAGATTCTCCACCTGAGATTCTTTAGAGGAATAGCTGCACATACATGGGTGTATGCATCGACAGTTCAAACAACACACAAACACCGAGAACACTCTTAACTCAAAAAGTTTTGTTGTTTTGCCGGCGTTCGGCTTGAACTCCCTTAAGAAGAACTTAATAGGTCTCAAAGAAAAACATACGTACATAGTTCGCATTGCAACCAAGTAGTTACAAGTTCCATCCCATTAATAGGTACCTTGAGCAGGTCTCTTCTGTTATAGCTCCTGTCCGATTAATGCGCTCTAAGTGGATTTGCTAGACAGAAGCTGGAAGACGCCTGTCACGCTGTGCCATCTAAAGGTACGAGCTAAGTGGGAAGTTACCCAGGGGCTGCACGGTTGTAAGGGCCCAACTGTGATTTATGTATACAGTGGCTTGCTGTTAATAAATAAATAATGCATTGATTTGCCAGTGGGGCTATAATGCAGTTAAGACGGTCCTGCTGTTGTGTGTGTGTGCGTGTGTGCGTGTGCGTTTTTCCCCCTGGGACCGCTTGACAAACGGTGCTGCTTTGGTCTGGAGTCGATTTGATCCCTTAAAAATTCCTTGGAGATGATGCCCCGGCATAGTCGCAGTCACGTGACTGAAATGAAGTAAGAGAATGAAGGAATACGTACAAACGTGATTCCAGTGTTTTTACGGAGTGACACACACACACATATACACACAGTGGCCGACTGGGTCTAAAAATATTGGTTGCCAGGAGACAAAGGGGTCCCACCTGCAACAACAAGGGGGCCCACCCGCAACTACAATGGAGCCCACACGACTCTACAATGCTGTTATTTAATTTTTTTTAATTTTTTTTTTGTGTGTGAAAAGTATTCTTTTCAACTGTCGTCTATAAAAAAGCCAAGCTGAAATAATTAATACATTCTTCCAGGAGTGAACAAAAAATTCTCATCTCAAACTTAGATACTACCATGAGCCCCCATATATGGATTCTAATGGCGCAGGGGCCCACTTGCTATCGGGCAATCTGACAACCTGGCCAGTACGACACTGCATACACACATTGACAAACACACACACACACACACACACTCTATCACACTCTATCACACTACTTCTGCCGCAGGGCTATATTAAGGATATAAGTCTCTTATCTTGTACTCAACCAGTACCACGCTGATCCTGACTGGTGGTTACGTTAAGCGCACAAGCGTTTACGTACGGAATACTCTGCCGCATTCACAATAATGAGTTATGTAGTTTGGTTCATCAAACGACTAATAACTAAAATAATCCGTCGTCGAAACCGACGACGGATTTATTTACGTGCTGGCAGAAAATACATTCGTACATGCAAACATAGATAGATAGATAGATATATAGATAGATAGATAGATAGATAAATAGATAGATAGAGAGAGAGAGAGAGAGAGAGAGAGAGAGAGACCACTCTGTGTGTGTGTGTGCGGATAGTTATGTAGTTATATATGTTTGAAAGTGTATATGTGTGTATGTAAGCGTGTATGTACGTATGTATGTATGTATGTATTTATGTATGTATGTATAGTTATGTAGTTATATATGTATGAATGTATGTATGTATTCATGAATGTGTGTATGTATATATGTATGTATGTATGAAAGTGCATTTGTATGTATGTATAGTTATGTATATGTGTATGTCTAGTTATGTATGTATGTATGTATGTATGGTGGTTGTGTGGTAAGAATCTTGCTTCCCAACCACATGGTTCCGGGTTCACTTCCACTGCGTGACACCTTCGGCAAGATGCTTCTGAATGGATTTGGTAGGCAGAAACGTAAAGACGCTTGTCGTGTATATGTATATGCATGTGTGATCACTTTTTGCTTGTGTTTGTCCTCCACCAATGCTTGACAACCGGTGTTGGTGTGTTTACGCCCCTTAAATTAGTGGTTCAGCAAAAGAGACCGATAGAACAAATTCCAGGCTTTAAAAGATTAAGTACTGGGGACGATTCGTTTGACCAAAATTCTTCAAGGCGGGGCCCCAGTATGGCCACAGTCTAATGACATATATATATGTTTCCCTCTAGTTCCCTCTCTCATATCGTCTCTGATGAAGGGATATCCCTAGCATCCCAGAAACAGCTGTAAGACTAACTTTCTCTTTATAAATGTTCTGAAAATTCCACACGGCCTTGGTTTTGTTGTCTCATTTTATTTAACACACACACACACACACACACACATAAATATATATATATATATATATATATATATATATATATATA
>NC_068988.1:8200355-8205140 GCF_001194135.2 Octopus bimaculoides
TATGTGTATACACACATATATATGTATGTGTATATATATATATATATATATATATATATATAACATTTATAAACATAATTAAGGGATCAGCAAACATTTGCTTCACCACATACCGAAGTTCAGAAATAGCAGCTAAAAAAGCTGATACTCCAACAGATAGCATTACTTGTAACTCACAAAGGCAAAAACAGGAAGAAAAACAATGAAAACTAACCATTCGAAGTTAATCATAGACGCGTTTCTGGATTATGAGCGATAATACTCAATTTCCTTCATCGGTATGATATTCTAGTAGTAAATTCGACGGTGCTAGCAAAATAACATGTAGATGCTCAAACATACCCGCATACAATCAAACAGACGAAAAGGATAAATAGATAGACAGACAGACAGACAGACAGACAGACAGATAGATAGATAGATAGATAGATAGATAGATAGATAGATAGATAGATAGATAGATGCAGAAACTATACAAAACAAAAAGTTGAGAAATGAAACAGCTGACAGCCAGACAGACAAGCTGACTGCGAAATTGACAGACAGACAGACAGACAGACAGACAGATATTACTAACGATTTTACCTTGTTATCTCAATAACAATATATAAGTATACTGGAGCGGAACTATACTGTCATGCACACACGCACGCACACACGCACTCACACACACACACACACGAATAGACAGACAGAAGGACGGAAGGAGAGACAGACAGACAGACAGACAGCTAGCTTTGATTGAAGTGGAACCAGACTGATGGAACAGGAGTCGGCTGACTGAATTAGTCAGAAAAAAAACTCTCTCTCCCCTTCACCTCCTCCTCCTCCTCTTCCTCCATCTCACTCCGCCTCTCATTCTTTTATGTTTCTCTTCGGGTTTTTCGTCTTTCTTTCACTCTTTATCCAAGTTTTGTTTGATTGTTTTCTTTCTTTCTTCTTTTCATCTTTTCCCCCCCTTTTTTTTTTCTTTCAGCTCAGCGAGTGAAGTTTTGAAATGAAAAAAAGAAGAGAAGAAAAAGTAGAAAAATAACAATAATAATAATAATAACAACGGAGAATGATTTTGATGTAAGAGATCCTTTGGCGATAATGAATAAATAACAGAACATCTATGAAAACAAAACCAAAAAAGAAGAAATCGACGAGGACAATAACGAAATAATAATTAAACGAGAGAAGGAGAATGAAAATATAACAACGAAAAAAGATCAAGCTTCGAAGAAAATTGGGAGAATGAAATAAAGGCATTATTTTTTAACGCC
This sequence comes from Octopus bimaculoides, assembly GCF_001194135.2. Taxonomy (NCBI): domain Eukaryota; kingdom Metazoa; phylum Mollusca; class Cephalopoda; order Octopoda; family Octopodidae; genus Octopus; species Octopus bimaculoides. The sequence continues at coordinate 8,201,621 of NC_068988.1, forward strand.
ATGCTTACGAAAGATACGGGCTGAGTCCCACAGAGAGCCTTCTATATTTTCTACCCAAACGAGTCTTTTAATCTGATATATTTATACGCTATTATCTACAGCTTTTCAACCTTTGAAAATATGTTTTTAAATATTTCACTTTTTTTATTATTTAATCACACGTCGTAAGGATAACATGAAAGGAAAACAACAAAATATTGTTTGAAAAAGTTGTGAGTTTCGTGGAAGGGAAATATATGTACATAAGTATATATAAACGAAAGGAACAGGGAAAAAATGAAGTAATTTGAAAAGAATCTAAGACAAGTATTTGAAAAAGGTTTAAAACTTCAAAAGTTTTGCAGGCAGAAAAGGGAAGAAGGGAGAAGAGAGAGGAGGGGTATGATGAAGAAACGGAATCAAAATTGAATAAAACAACGTTTAGTCTACTGATCGATTGAAGTGGTTGATTGAGTGATTGATTGATTAATTGATTGGTCCTCAGCGTGTAACTGGCACTTACTCATTTGCTTAATTATATAAACAATCCATTCCCTTCATTCCACGCTGGGACCGGAAGAGACAAATAGTGAATTGAAATCGTTGGTACAATTTGAACATACAAATATACACAGGCAAATCCAAGAACAAAAAAAAAGACACAACAAAATTCAGTGGGGCGCACAGAAGGAATATATTAGATTGATGGCCAGTAAAAGTTTTTGATAGAAACATAGAAGTGGAAATGACGTTTCGAGCATGGCTCTTCGTCCGATAGAGAGAAAAGTCCAGAGAAAAAGAAAAGAAGGAAGGAGTAGATAGTCTTATACATACATACCTAGAAACATACATACATACAGACAGACAGACGTACATGTACGTATCTGCCTATATACGCAAGCATTTATATATTTGTAGAGGAACGGTTAAAAATGGAAAGAAGACGAAAAATTAGACCAGGAGGGATGTTGAGTGGAGTTACAGATTATGATCGAAGGATGATAAAATAAAAAAGACTAAGAATACACGAAAAAGGAACTTTTTCTAACCAAAACATCGGTACAGCTCTCATTTCTACAAATTAGAAAAAAAAAAAAAACGCACGTGGAAAATATACAAGAGAAAGGTGCTCCGAGTACAAATATATTTATAAGATATATATGCTATTGAAATTAGTAATAACAATATAATTTCAAATTCATTACTATTATTATTATTATTATCATTATTATTATTATTATTATTAAGTACTTGAATTTTATAGCAAAGTAAAAAAAAAACGTCTTGTCTACTGTAAAAATAAAATGTCTTCTATACGGAAAGAGAGAGAAAAGTAGACAGGTTATTAATAAACATACACATATATTTATATTTATATATTTATATAGACAAATATTTGCCTATTACATTACATAAAAACGTTACATAAATATATATGACATATTATACATTACGTTACGTTCGTGAATTAAAATCGAGAATTGTTATTTGGATGTTAAAAATGAAATCTTGAAAATTCCAAAAAACTGCTGGATCCGAGTGACTAAATATAAACAAAAACGGATATTAAACTTACAGTCGGATTTGAACCCAGTACGTTCCCAACTACTGTTGCCACAAAACCAACGCCATCAACAAAACCAACACACCACTACTATTACAACTACAATTTCTACTAATTTCTACCGTTGTGGGGTTTTTTTACACTCTAAATCTCCCCCCTAAACCCACCGAAACCAACTTGGATTATACAAACTAAACACTACACTTTTTTTATTTTCAAACGGAGGACTAAAAAGCTAAAATAACACTAACTACCACCACCACCACCACAACCACCACTACTATAACTACTACTACTACTTTTATTATAAGGACTGCTACGACTACTGCTGCTGCCGCTGCAGTTGAGGTAAAGGAAGAACAACAAAACAAAAACAAAATAAATACGTTCCACATGTTATTTTTTCTTTATGAAACATTCATGGTGACGAAAAACCATTTCATAGCGTGTGTGCGTGTATAATACATCTAGAAATATATATATATATAGATAGACATACGCACATACATACACACATATATACAGATATGTAAATATAAAAGGATATATACTACACATACACACACACATGTATATATATATATATATATATATATATATATATATTTATGCACTTACATTAAATAAGTAGCAGGGTTTTTTAAAATATAAGTTCCTGGGGCCGATATAGTGTGTCGACTAAAATTCTTCAAGACGGTGCCCCAGTATGGCCGAAGTCTGATTACTGAAACAAGGAAAATTAAAGAAAGCGTACATAGATTCGTACAAACATACATACAGAAAACACACACATACAAATATATATATATATATATATATATTAGATATAGATATATATACATACAAACATTTGTATATAAACATACACATTCATAGATAGACAGACATAAAGCACGCACACACATATACACAAACGCACATACATACATACATACACACACACATACCTAACTTCAAACCGGAAGCTAGGAGATTTATTGAGCTACTCCACGCGCTTGTTTGCACTGCTTTCGTCTGTCACTCTCTCCCTTTGACTTTCCCCCTCTGACTCCCTCCCTCGTGCATCCCCTTCACATCTCTATGTCCCTCTCGCTCCTCCTTTCTCTCTCTCTTTCCCATTTCACTCCCGCTCCTTAACCTCTCTTACTTTTCACACACTTTCTTCTCTCTATCTCTCCACTTCGTCTCCTCATCTCTTTCGTGCCCCCTCAGTCTCTCTCTCACTCTTTCTTTCTCTCTCTCTCTCTCTCTCTCTCTCTCACACACACATACGTCCGCTCTCTCTCACACTCTCATACACACACAGACACACACACCGACACACACACACACGCACACTCACATACGCACACACGATCGACCGTTCAGGTCCTCCTCTCACACCCACACCCACCTCCCACCACCACCACCACCACCACCAACGACAATAAACGAAGTTTATCATTATGATACCATTTGCAACTTGCCTGTGTTTTGGTAAACAGGCTCTCTCGTCGTGGCGTTCGGCGAGCTCGAACACGACACTAGTCCCTGCCGGGAGCACTTTACCTATTACCGAGGTAAGTTCAATAGTTTTTATGTGTTTTTCTCTTTTTTCGTTGTTTTCATTTAAAATTTCTTTTCTCCGTTTTGCTCCTCTCGTGTTATTCTTGCTGTCGCCGTTGTTTTTTTTTCTTTTACAGCTTGACTCGTAGACGAAGCACTAATGTCTATCAATCTATCTATCTATCCGTCTGCCTATCTTTCTGTCTGCCTGTCTATGTATTTATCTATTTATTTTATTATCTATCTATCTAGATAGATAGATAGATAGATAGATAGATGTACATGTATGAGTGGACGTATGGATATGCATAATATAATATATATACATATATATGTGTATAAATCTATATATAATTTTGCTCTTACCGGTATTTATACACACACACACACACACACACACACACACACACACATCAAGATTTCTTCATGTTC
>NC_068988.1:8206798-8207513 GCF_001194135.2 Octopus bimaculoides
ATATATATATATATATATATATATATATATATATATATATATATATACGTACAACGTATGTATATGTATGTATGTATGTGTGTTTGTATGTGTGTTTATATGTATGTACGCATGTATGTTTGTATGTAAGTATGCATGTATGTATATATATGTATGTGTGTTTGTATGTCTATATGTATGTACGCATGTTTGTATGTCTATATGTATGTACGCATGTTTGTATGTCTATATGTATGTACGCATGTTTGTATGTACATACAAGGGGTGTATGAAATGCTTTGAACCTTGAAGTCTTGTACCTTCATCAGAAGTCTTGTACCATATTTTGTTTTTTTTTTGGAGGGGTTTTAGGGACAAGACTTTTCATTCACCCCTCTGATATATGTATGTATGGATGGATGAATTACGACATCGGAGGCTGTCTTTCCTCAGTCAACGCTCACTGTCTCTCACTGTCCTTATGAAATGTCGTTAGTCGTGTTTCAAAAATCGATCGATCTCCACCACAGCTGCCGATATTGATTTCCATTTGCCTCATAATACAATAAATCCCTTTGGCTCTTCAAACCATTTTCATAAATTTTCCCTAAATGCCCATCCGTGCTTTCAGATTTTTAGTTAAGCCCTTGTTGCGTTCGTATTGAATAATAAAAATCTTTCCTTACTTAATTCCTAGCGATTGAAAAAAAAATTGGTAAAGTGTATCATATTTGAT
>NC_068988.1:8207730-8211792 GCF_001194135.2 Octopus bimaculoides
CGGTTAAGTCGTGATGAGAATGGTAAAAAGATGTGACCTTTCATGTCATCTGCATACGAAGCTGTCTGTATATTTTGTGGCTATTTGGATGTTCTAGTTTTACTTTAAACCTTTCCCTGTCCAAAATATTTTCGTAAGTTTCTCCTTAAATGTCCCTCCATGTCTTCAGACTTTTAGTTAATCCTCATTTCATACGCTCTGAATAATAATAATAAAAAGCTTTCCTTTCATAATTCTCCAACTTACTCTGGTAGTTGAAGAATAAATTAGGAAATGTGTATCATATCTAATGCAGGGACACCAGGGTAATATGACCTGTGTATCATATGTGAGTCACGGGACAGGCAAAATGTTAAGCATCGTACATTACGATCCTGCAATAGGGTAGCTTTGCTGTGTAGTCTTTCGATCTGCTTGAAGTAGCAGCCAAATTTCGGTGTTCCTAATGAAAATTAGTCAGAAATAATCTAATTGCGTCCCCAAAAGTAATTTCTTTATATGTGTAACATATTTTAAGCATTGTAGATTACAACTCTGCGAAATTACATGAGGAATGTGTGTCATGTTTGATACCTGTAGGCCAGGAAAATATGTCCTTCGTATCACGTGATTCAGAGGAGAAGAAAGGGGTTAAGAACATCCTTCCATCTCAGTCGAGCTCGTTACTCACATCTCATACCCCAACCCCCAGCTACAGTATTTGGGTGGGAAATCAAGTTTCTTCACTTCCTGAAATGTACCTTAGACATACCAGCTTCGGCCATGGTTGTACGGTTAAGAAACTCGCTTTGTAACCACGTGGTTTCGAGTTCAATTCCAGTGCATGACACCTTGGGCAACTGTCTTCTACTATAAACACGGGCCGACCAGTGCCTTGTGAGTGGTTGTGGTAGACGGAAACTGTGTGAAACCCCGTTGTCTGTGTGTGTGTGTCTGAGTTCGTGTGCGCACGCTAGCGCGTGTGTGTGTCCCTATATTTGTGTTTATCCTTCATCATCGCTTGACAACCGGTATCGGTTTGTTTACGTCCCCATAACTTAGTATTTTGGCAAAAGAAACCGATAGAATATGAATCAAAGATGAAAATTAATACTGGGGACCCCTTCATGGCGGTGCCCCAGCATGACTGCTGTTTAAAAGCTGAAACAATTAAAAAAAGTAGGCGAAAAGATACCCAACTCAACTGAGGTCTCGTTGCATTATTATTTCCTCCATGTTAAGACACGTGACGTCCTCAGCAAGAGAGCATTCTTCCTGTCCTTGCCTTTACATGGGATGTTTATGATCCACCTCAGGCATTTCATCGTGTATGCATGAAGTTTTGTTTTCTTAATACCTGTTTACGATATATAATTAATATCACAGTATCATCAAACGCTGTTATACACCACTGATCACAATACATTTCCAATTCTATTCTGATTGCGCCATTCGGATCTTTTTTAAAACGGGGGCCACATTTTTCATTAATGTTTTACGTAGTGTTTTTGGTACCGAAAGACTTTCAAACTTCGTATACTTATCTATTTTGGGTTATAGAACAGAAAAATATTTTGTATTCGAATTTATTTCATGTAAAAAATTGTCTTATTTCGATAATTTCAACCAATCACTGACAAGTATTCAGTTGTTTACATTTACTCCTTTGGCTCATTAAGCGATGTAAAGCGTATTTAATCTCCATACCTTCGTTTTATTTGCTTTTTTCATTTTAAATTTGCTTTAACCCTAACCCTAACGTTAGGGTTAGGGTTAGAGTTAGGGTTAGGGTTAGGGTTAATTGTTTCAGAATCGTTTGTTTATGTAGTCGGCACTTAATGTATATCGGCTGAATGGACGTCAGTGATTGGTTGAAATTACAGAAATACGACAACTTTAACATGGAATAATTTATGGATTTCTTTTTTTTTTAAGAAGACTAAGAGAAAAAGATGTTTTATATGACACATTCTACCAGTGTTCCAAGTTTCAAAGTGTTTCGTTAATGAAAAATGTGGCCCCCGTTTTAAAAAAGATCCCGCCATTCTTTTCCACCTTGACCCCATCTCTATGGACGGTGGATCATCCGTTGACACATAGGTAATGTGATGTGTCACATTTTTCCAATGGTATCTACTCTACATACTGGTCAAATACCTATCTGAGCATCATTCTCAATGCATATACACCGTTCACAGACAAGCTGCTGCGGATTTCGTCCGAGAGAAAATCTCTTTATGGACGTGCTGTGTTTAAAAACACAATATATTTATCAGGAGGAGAAGAAAAAAGTTGTCTCAGCAGCGGTTTTGTTGGGTCTTTTTGGCTGATTTCTAGTGATCGGTTCTCTTCTGCTAAAGGCCATATTTATCCTTCTTTCTAGGTTGGAAGATATGCATTTCATTGAACGGTGTAGGGCCTGTTCACTTTGTTCTCTAACCACCCCAAAGGTTATTTTGCGTGTGTTCATTCACATACACACATGCACACACATTCACGCACACACACACACACACACACACACACAAGTACGCAAGTACATACATACATACATACATACATACATATGCACGCATACATTCATCATGATGATTATGATGATAAGGAGGAGGAGGGCAAGGATTCGATGACAACGACGACGACAGCAACGATGCCAATGATGATCATGATAGTGACAGTAATGATGATGATGATGATGATGACGACGACGATGACGACTGTCCACTCGTGTCTGGGCAAGACCATCACCGATCATTCAGAGAATATTATAAGCCACTACTTGCACATCGATCATTAAATAATGCTTCGAACCTGTCAGCTCCGAACACACCACTTCCCTCCCACCGCCGTAAAGTTTTCAAATAAACGAATGCTGGGGAACTTAGAGACAATAATGGTGAGCCTGATCGCATTGACAAGGTGAGGTTTTTTTTCTCGCAAGCAAACAAGTCTTAACGTCCGTTTGTTTGCTAAGCGCATGTTTAGCTTTTACCCATGGCCTTTGTGCGAAACAGTGACCATCATGCATTTCTTCTACATAGTTTTTACCGTTTTCTTCGATCCCAGAACCATCGTTCAGATTGGCTTCCTGCATTCCTCTCAATTAGGTTCCCTGGTACCAGCATATTGAGATTGGGAAGATCCAATCCTGTCCAATTTAAGGACAACGGTGAAAATGTTTTAATATACATATACGTGTGTGTGTGTGTGTGTGTGTGTGTGTGTGTGTGTGTGTGTGTGTGTGTGTGTGTGTGTGTGTGTGTGTGTGTGTGTGTGTGTGTAGGAGCACTCCGTCAGTTACGACGACGAGGGTTCCAGTTGATCCGATCAACGGAACAACCTGCTCGTGAAATTAACGTGCAAGTGGCTGAGCACTCCATAGACACGTGTACCCTTAACGTAGTTCTCAGGGAGATTCAGCTTGACACATGGTGCAACAAGGTTGACTCCTCTGAAATACAGGTATTGCTCATGTTTGCCAGATGAGTGGACTGGAGCAATGTGAAATAAAGTGTCTTGCTCAAGGACACGACGCGTCGCCGAGAATTGAACTCTCCAACAAGATTCCTATGTCAGCTCTCCCACAGGATTCCTACGTCAGCTCTTCAACAGGATTACTATGTCAGTCGTTCTCAAATGTGTTTCTAACGATGAAGACCTACTCAAACGGCTTGATTAACTCAGAGCAGTGGACATCTATTTAGTTTTGTCAAGACGCTCTGTGACATGACCTCCAAGGATAGAGATGACTCACGTTGTGGAGATCTACCGGCGAGTTATTGCAGTGGCTGAAGAATCAATAAGTTTTCTCCAGTCCTTAACTACTGTACATGATATTTCATTGAGACCGCTGTGAGAACGTCCTAAGTTACAGCTAAAACTGTTAACAATTATATCTCACGTCCATAGCAATGCAGTTAAATGTTGTTAATATCTTCGTAAATAAATAATCATTTATGTGTGTATATGTCTGTATACATATATATATATATATATACACATATATACACACACACATATATACACACATATATATATGTATACTTATATATATATATATGTATACTTATATATATATATATA
>NC_068988.1:8212349-8216823 GCF_001194135.2 Octopus bimaculoides
GTAACTGGTACTTAATTTATCAACCCCGAAAGGATGAGAACAATTGCAGCGTGGAAGATGTTTATAAGCCATTTAAAATAACACACAAAAACTGTTAGATTTACTTCAACATTTAAGTTTGATTTGTGTCAAAATATTCTCATCGCTTTGAAACTGCGACCTGTTCACTGACAAAATTTCGTAATGCAGCACGAAATTTTTCGGGTCGCGGTTTCAAAGCGACGAAAATATTTTGACACATATTAAATTTAAATATTGAAGTAAATCTAACGGTTTTTGTGTGTTTTTACACACACACACACACACACACACACACACACATACACACGCACACACACACACACCAAGGTCGATATCCATAAAGTAATAACGATTTTACGAAAGACATGAATTTTTTATTTTCGTGTATGCCAAGAGATGTTTGGGCTGTCATAAATTTTAACATGTTCAGATCTTGTTTCGCTTCTTTTTAATTCTTTCCCTGAACTCGAAACCAAGTGATCCAATACTTGCAATCATAGCCCCCAATTAATTTCAAGTAATCAATAATCTTTATTATTTCTTCTTCGATGCTACAATTGTATTGATTTGAATAATCTATTTTCATCATTACGGTCTTTGAATATTTCATAACCAGATCAACTTTGCTTCCCTGCCATATTAGAATATTTAATACTAGCAGAATCTCTTCTGTTATTCCTGTAATCATTACCAATCTTCAGGACAATCTAGATTGTTTAGCGTGATATCATCCGTCTATTGTGTTTCAAAAACTCTTCCCTGCAAAACTTACTCCATCTTATAATCAATCTTCAGCTGTAAAATTAGGGGAGATAGCATTCCTCCTTGAATAACACCAGACTTCACTTTAATAGGTTCACTGACTGCGATACACTGTGACCTAACCGAAGACCCCTTCATGCATGTTAGAAGTTACGATTGTATTTTTAAAGTATGCTACACATCCACATTATCTTCGGCAAGGATTTGTCGTGATATCAACAAATCATAGGCTTCCTTGTGCCGGTGGCACGTAAAAGCACCCACTACACTATTTGAGTGGTTGGCGTTAGGAAGGGCATCCAGCTGTAGAAACTCTGCCAGATCAGATTGGAGCCTGGTGTAGCCTTCTGGCTTGCCAGTCCTCAGTAAAATCGTCCAACCCATGCTATCATGGAAAGCGGACGTTAAACGATGATGATGATGATGATGATGATGATGATGATGATGATGATATGACGATGGTGAAGGCGTGAGGCCAAAGGGTTAGGATATTGCATTTACGATCTTTAGGCCATGGGCTCGATTTCCGGATCAGGCAGCACGCTGAGCAAAACACTTCATCTCATGTTGCCTCAGTCCACTCATCTGGAAATGGGTCACCCTTCAACAGACTAGTCTTCCAATCTGGGGGGATGCTGGCCTGCTCGCCTAGTTAGCGGGGTGGTATCAATCGAAAGCTAAAACAATACAAATATGGACCAGTGATGTAGAACAACGTCCGACAATCTGGTCGATACCGTGATATCGTGAATACATTTTTAGTACCTTACTACGCCCTCCATCATTAACATGGCTTTCCGCTGTTAGATTTTCCTCTCAGATCACGACTTCTCCTTACAGGCGATCTATCGTAAACAACACGCTCTCTTCCAATTACGTCAGTGAACAATCAGACAGCGGTGCTTCGGGTTCAATATGCCACGTCAGGGACAAACATCAGCCGATCATTTGGAAGATGACGAGAACAATTATTTCTATCCATAGAAATCAGCCAGCAGCACATTAACAGATGTGTTCTGAACCTCACCAAACTGATACTAAATTACTATGAGCACGTTTAACTAAATCAGTATGTAATGATTTAATCAGCACAATCTTTTTTTATTTTTTCGGAGGCGCAATGGCCCAGTGGTTAGGGCAGCGGACTCGCGGTCACAGGATCGCGGTCATAGGATCGCGGTTTCGATTCCCAGACCGGGCGTTCTGAGTGTTTATTGAGCAAAAACACCTAAAGCTCCACGAGGCTCCAGCAGGAGATTGTGGCGAACCCTGCTGTACTCTTTCCCCACAACTTTCTCTCACTCTTACTTCCTGTTTCTGTTGTGCCTGTAATTCAAAGGGCCAGCCTTGTCACACTGTGTCACGCTGAATATCCCCGAGAACTACGTTAAGGGTAAACGTGTCTGTGGAGTGCTCAGCCACTTGCACGTTAAATTTCACGAGTAGGCTGTTCCGTTGATCGGATCAACTGGAACCCTCGATGTCGTAAGCGACGGAGTGCCAACAACAACAACAATCTTTTTGCCTTCTGAAATTGGTTTGCTTCTCTTCCAGAACTTTGTCAACACTGAGTTTCTTTCAGCTAAAAATTACTTTGTAGACCAGAAGATATACGAGGTGAATGCTGAAACGTTCCTGGCTTTGGGTTAAAGAAAACACAGGAAGATCGGTCAATTATGATTTTATTTACCATATTCTCCTTTCAAATTCACACGATTATTGCAGGTGCCCTTCAGTTTTTCTAAGCCCTGTAAAAGAACTCGGAAGGTTGGGTCTCCAGCCTGGCCTTTCGCAACACCGTTAAAGCCGGGAACTTTTGGGAACCCCTTGTAGAAAATAAACTGAACATACTGTAATTGATAGCAGTGGCAGCGCATCTCATTAAAGATGTAAATGCTTAGCTACAGACCGACACAGGCAGTGTTCGTCAATTCACGATGTCTAAGATAATTAAACTAAACCGAAACGATATCAACTATAATCTAGATTCTAAGGTTTGGTTTAGAGAAAATGAGAATTATCGAAAATGTAATGTAAAAGCCAAAGTGTATAGACGCACGCATGGCTGTGTGGTTAAGAATCTCGCTTTGCGACCATGTGGTTGCGGGTTCGAAACCATTACGCAGCACCTTGGGCAAGTGCTTTCTACTATAACCTCGGGTTGTTCAGTACCTTTTTGGGGTTTTTTTTATGAATTTGGTAAAAGGAGACTGTGAAGAAGCCCGTCATATATGTGTGTGTGTGTGTTTGTCTTCGTGTTTGTGTTTATCCTCCACTACCGCTTGACAACTAGTGTTGGTTTGTTTAGATCCCTGTAACTTAGCGGTACAACATAAGAGACCGATAGGATATGGATCAGACTTTAACAAAAATAGATTTTGCACTATGGTCGATCTGTTCGGCTAAAACCCTTCAAGCTCCAGCTTGGCCGCAATCCAATGAGTGAAATAAGTAATCGATAAAATACGTTTGTTAATGTAGATATTTGTTGTTCTACAGTCACTAACGGACAAGAAAGAGGGGGGAAATGGCGGGGGCCGATGTACAACAGATATGGATAAATATTCGAGGGACTCTACAGGAACAGGAAGTAGTAAAAGAAATATTTGCAAGCAGCGGAAGACATACGTAGATTACAAATGAATTATGGGATATACATGATATGAAGGATATGGGACTGGAAGATAGCACAAGTTAAATGTGAGATGGAAGGCTATTTTAAAGAATACAATATGTAAACCTTAGTAACGTAATGAGAAGACTCACGAAAGGTAATAAAAGGAAGTACTGGATGAACATGGCGGATAAGACTGAGGTCAAGATAAATACCGGAGGATTATCAGATACGATTATCTAATCGAAGATGTGTATGAGTGAACGTGTGTTGTGTGCATGCATACAAGCACGCACACACACACACACACACACACACACACACACTAATATATAATTATATAAGATATAATTATTGTAAAGGGTGCTGATAAGCAACACCAACATGCTAGAGATAGACGCCAAATGGCACTAAAAACCACATCTTGCACTTCGTTAGCACAGGTTGAAAAAAATCTTCTTTATTCATTTTCTCGCTTTCAAATTGTGCCAACGGGCTTTTTTCAGTTTCCGCCTACCAAATCCACTCACAAGGCGTTGGTCGGCCCGGAGTTATACTAGAAGACACTAGACCAAGATGCCACGTACTGGAACTGAACCTGGAACCATGTAATCGGGAAACAAACTTCTCTCCACTCAGTCACGCCTTTCTTATATATATTTTATATGTGCGCGCACGCATGCGCGTGTGTGTATAAATATATAGTGGTTCTAAGTTTTGGCACATGGCCTGAAATTTTGGGAGAAGTAGTTAGTCGACAATATCGACCCCAGTTTTCAACTGGTACTGGTTTTATCGACCTCGAAAGAATGAAAGGCAATAATAATAATAATAAAAATAATAATAATAATAATAATAATAATAAATGCCCTGATGCAGTACCAGGCAGTGGCTCTGATGGCTTCTGATCTTAACTGATTGGAAGTGTTATCATGTACATTGTTTTGTCTTGGTATAAAAGATGGGCTACAGCAAATATTCTGCTTAATACCACAGATTTGCTTGTCAGTTGTTTGACCTTAACCAGTTGAGCATGTCCCTTGGTGGCTGACGATATGTGCACTTCTGATCACGAGC
>NC_068988.1:8216988-8219231 GCF_001194135.2 Octopus bimaculoides
CTCGACCTGAAGAAAATTCTAACTGGGCCCCACCTGCGAGGTCATGCATTGTTTATCTTGATATGAGATCACCATGTCGCGCACATATGGTTGTGATGCATGTGCCTGGTGTACCCTTATCAGACGGATAGTTATGATGGGTATATTGGGCTTTGTATATTTTACCCCAGTGTCACTTTGATGGCATGCACTGTTCTCTCACTCAATAGTAATAATAGTAGCCATAGAAAAAGAAAGGTCTAAGTGTAGTTTTGATCGATTATCAAAAGGCTTTTGATAATATTCCCCACACATGGACCCTAGAAACACTAGCCATGAACAAGGTAGCACCCATATTCATAAAATATATCAAACATTCCATGAATAAATGGCAGACAGTGCTACAGCTCGAGACAAATAAGAGGGACTCATAAAAACCAAAGCTATCCCCATTAGAAGAGGAATATTCCAAGGAGACACGCTCTCGCCACTCCTTTTCTGCTTGGAACTGATACTTTTATCTGACATGCTAAACAGAACTGGATGGGGATGCAACTGATATGGCAAAACAATCAACCATTTCTTGTCTATGGACGATTTAAAACTGTATGCTGCAAATGATAAACAGCTGGAAACATTACTGCAGACAGTACATAGATTTACCAAAGAAATAAATATGAAATTTGGCTTTGAAAAATGTGTCAAAGCAACCTTGAAAAGAGGAAAAACTAGTTAAGAGTAACAACATCACACTAGATAAAGCAAATGAAATAAAAGAATTAGACCAAAGCCAAACATACAAATACTCAGGAAACAATGAACTAGATACGATACAACACACACAAATGAAAGAGAAGATAGGAAAAGAATACTATAGACGAGTAGAGCTCAATGCGAAGAACAAAATAATAGGTATCAACACTTTAGCCGTCCCTAATCACAAGGCCTGAAATTTTGGGAAAGGGGACTAGTCGAATACATCGAACCCAGTGAGTAACTGGTACTTACTTCATCGACCCCGAAGGATGAAAAGAAAAGTCGACTTCTGTGGAATTTGCTCCGAGAGCGTAAAGAGCAGTTTGTTCGATGCACTAGCGATTCTACTAATTCGCTATCTTAAATGGCTTCAAATTTTGACTCAATGCCTTCAGCTCTGAGAGAAGGTGGCAAGTCGATCATGTCGACCCCTAGCAATTCGCTGGTACGTATTTTATCGACTCCCGAAGGATGAAAGGCAAAGTCGACCTCGTCGTGATTTGAACTATAGAAAGACATAATGAGTCGGATGAAATGCTGCTAAGCATTTTGTCCGGCGCACTAAAGATTCTGCTCTCTCGCCGCCTACTATTACCCCATAAAAATATAGCTTATAACCTGTAATGAAGTTCTTTAATTCTCTACTCCATCGAATAGCTTCCAATTCGTCTCTCCTTTGTTGAGAATTGTGGGATTGCATCTAGAAAGTTCCCCTCCGAGGCACAAGTCGTGTTGCTTTATGGAAGACCAGCAGTTGCCCATACATACCAGCCTCCCCGATGGAGGAAAAGCAAGGGAAAAGCAAAGGGGCCGATACAGCTTGGCACCAGTGACGTCGCAACTCATTTCTACAGATTAATGAACTGAACTGGAGCAACGTGAAATAAAGTGTCTTGCTCAAGAACACACCACAGAGCCCCAGTCCGGAAATCGAACTCACTACCGCATGATTGTAAGCCCGACGCTCTAACCACTGAACCACGCGCCTGCTACCCTAAACAGACATTGCGGCTGACTTGCCTAATGATATCGGTGCGATATCTCGTATCTCCAATTAAAATAGTTAGATTGGAAGAGCGTTGTAACTACGTTTTCACTGCGTTACTAATTTAATAAGTTTTCAATGAAGTACCGAGTCAAGTAAGGGCTAATGGTATTGGGGTTGGGCGTCCCTGTGCTGTAGCCAAATTGGCCCGCCCCTTCCTTAATCGTAACGTGCCTCAGCATATGTTTTCACCGCCATCACCAAAATGGCCACCATATGCTGTGCTTTCGCCTGGTACATCCTCAAGTTACGTCACTGTTAGTGTTAACATATTTCTTGCAGGGTGTAGAACAAGATTGTTGTTGTTTTCGTTGTTGTTGCTGCTGTTGCAGTTTATGCTGTTTCATGCTGTTTATGCTGTATTACATGTAACATGTTCCGTGCAGGTTTTGTGTGTGTTCCGTAATCGTTAAAGAAGTGTAAATGCGTGAGAGCTAATGTATGCCTCTGTGTGTGTGTGTGT
>NC_068988.1:8219560-8220552 GCF_001194135.2 Octopus bimaculoides
TATATATATATATATATATATATATATATATATATATATATATATATATATATATGCATCCATACATACATAATATATATGTTTATGTGTGTGTGTGTGTACGGATGCTTAACTTTCATGGCTCTTTTAAGCATACATATCCAAACACACACACTTAACAGAAGCCACGTATCTGCTCTCACAATTACATCCTCATATCAAACATACAGCTACACACGCAAAATATCTACAATTTCTCGAGCGAAATTCCTCAAACACACACACACTCACACACACACACACAGATATAAACGTGTGGAAGCTGTCATAAACTGTCTTTCAAAGGCAATTCCTACACACACACAGACACACACACACACTAATTAATACATGCTCACATGCAAGCACATACCCTCGCACACAAATATATCACCCACATACACAAACACACTCACACGTGCTCAAACACACACTCACACACACAGAAACACATGCATACATGCAAATACACATATTTATCTTGTAAGCTGTCCCTTAAAATTAATTCTTACACGTACACACACACACACACACACACACTAATTAATACAGGCTTACATGCAAGCACATACCCTCATATATAAATACAACACCCACATGCACAAGCACACACACACACACACACACACACACATACAGAAACACGCATGCATGCAAATACACACGTATTTATTTTGTAAGCTGTCCCTTAAAATTAATTCCTACACACACAGACACACACACACACACACACACTTACTCAGAATCAAAGACACACACACACATACACTCACACACACACACAGACTTACTCAGAATCAAAGACACACTCACACACACACACACACACACACACACACAAACACACATACTTACTCATAATCAAAGACACACTCACACACACACACACACTTACTCAGAATCAAAGACACACACACACTCACATACACACACAAACACACACACACTCACACACACACACACACACACACAAA
>NC_068988.1:8221238-8221905 GCF_001194135.2 Octopus bimaculoides
CACACACACACACACACACACACACACACACACACACACACACACACACTCACACACACACACACACACACACACACACCAAGGAAGTCAGGAAGCATCGGATACATCTCTCACTCCTCCGAAGCATCTCGTATATTAAACGGATACAACAAATTGATTTGCAAACCGTCGCACGTAACAAAAACAAAGTATTTGGGATTAGCTGGAATATTTAATACAACGATCCTTCAATTTATTTAAAAGCATACACGGGTTTGTGCTCAACTTTACATATAATTCCAATCATATATTGCAATCAATGACCATTCAAGCGTCATTTTATATTTATATTATAATCAATATCCATTCATGCGTGATTTTGTGTGCATTAATGATGCAGATTAGATTATATTTTGTTCAGTTCCATAGTCTTAGATCCAGTAGCATAGCTTGTGAGTAAAGGGCGAAGGTGAGGGATTGGTTCGCCCCGAACAACGCTTTCGCGGGGGCGGCATCTCAGTTGTCTGCTGTGTAAGTTTGTGTAGGTTTATGGCCCCGAGGATCGGCGCACACTCTATCTACGTCGCTACCAAGATCCTAGATCCTTGGTCCCGGTTCCTGAACCCTAATATTATTACTCACGTGTCCAGCTAAGCAACAGAGTCACAAAATTCTCAACCCCGGCATA
>NC_068988.1:8221915-8227190 GCF_001194135.2 Octopus bimaculoides
CAGTCCCATTGCGTGGTTCATGGGCCAAGTTTCTTCTATTGTAGCCTCGGGCCGACCAAAGCCTTGTGAATGGAATTGGAAGACGGCAACTGAAAGAGGCTCTTCGTATGTGTGTGTGTGTGTGTGTGTGTAGGTATATGTATTCAATTGGTACTTTATTGTACCGACTTCGAAAGGATGAAAGGTAAAGTCGACCTAGGCTGGGTTTGATCTAAGATAGTAAAGATACTAAGCATTTTTCCCGGTGTGCTAACAATTCTGCTAGTTCGCCGCCTTGACGTAGCTAAATAATACCTTGTGGTATTTTGTCCACCAATCTTTCGATTCTGCCAATCATTCAAATATATAAAGTCCTTCACACTGTTTATGCATTTACCGATTCATTCATTCCGACATTCATGCATTCCTTCATTCATATTGGAACGATCGATCGATGTTAGTATAATATATTTAAACGAGATTCAAAACCGTCAGCAGGCGTTTTTTGATGAGATTTTTCTAATTAAATGCCTTCACAAGCTCTGCACAACAACAGACTATCGACAACGCATCATGAATGAACTATTGACTTTTCATTTTACAGTTGCTGTTGTTTTTATTTTGACTCAAATCTCCCCTGACGAAAAGGCATTTTGTTCGACGCGCTATTTTTGAGGAGGTTTTGTAATCAAATGTCTTCATTAGCTGTGCCTTGACTACGTACAATAACGGAATGTCGATAGCCCAGTGCGAACAAATTATTGACTTCTGTTTCTTGTTGTTGTTGTGGCTGTTCTTGTTGTTGCTGCTGCTGCTACTGCTGCTACTGCTGCTGTTTTACTGCTTTTATTATTACTATTTAGGCTCAAATCGCCCCTGACGAAAAGCCAGTCTGTCAGCCGCGCCGCGTTCATAAGCTTTTCTAATCAAATGCAAATAGAGTGGTATGTACCACAGTATGAACAAACTCTTGTCTTCTCATTTTGTCGTTGATGCTGATGATGATGATATTTAAGGCTCAACTCGACCATGATGAAAAGACATTTTGTTCGACGCGCTCCACCTTCATCATTGAGTTCTACAAATGTTTTCCATGCCGTACCACGTTGAACAACAGCAAAATTCCTTTCTTAATCTCACTTCTCCTTAAACAAAGAATGAAACAAATAAATTTTTCAAAAATTGAAAATTAATTAGAACAGCAATCCTTATTCTAATATGGAATGTTTTCGTTCTAATTACTGAAGAATGATAAACGAGCGATAGCAAGCGTTGAATAATAATAATAATAATAATAATAATAATATCCTACGTAAAATACTGTTTATGTGATCTCAAATTTTAAAGCAAACACATAATTTTCTTATGGTTTCTTAAACATTCACTTGAACAAATATATGGTACCCTAGGCATAACACCTACATGAACTTCTAACTTGTTGTCTCTTGAGGTCTGTGGGTGAGACTTGGATCCAACTTGTACAAATACAAAACAAAAGTCAAACATAAAATAATAATAATAATAAGTCTATGTAATCCCAAAAATATTTTAATCTGTAAACAATGTCAAAATACTTTTAAATGTGCGTAACCGCAAACACCTTTTACTGTCATAAAATCAAACTATCATCTTTTAATTAATATTACGTTCAAAATAAACTTATAATTTTCTTGCGTTTTCACAGACATTCTCTAGAACAATACTTTGTGCAAAACCAAATATATGACATCCTAGGCATAACACCAACACGAACTTCTAACTTGTTGTCTCTTGGGTTCGCTGAGTGAGACTTGGAGTCAACTTGTACAAATACAAAACAAAAGACAAACACATAATAATAATAATAATAATAATAATAATAATAATAATAGTTTATGTAGGACTGAAGTAACTCAACAGAAGTTTTTTATAGATATAGAGAGAAGAGTTCTTTACTTGAATACGATTGACACAATCCATCACTAAGGTAAACATAGCTGACGTAATCCATCACCAAGGCAAACTTAATGACGAAAAGCGCGACTCGAAGTAAAGAACTCTTCTCTCTATATCTAATAATAATAATAATAATAATGATAATAATTGTTTTGTTATTCTGTGAGAATAATAATAAACAACAATGGCCTTATAGAAAAATCTAAATAAGAACGAGAGTGGGTCCTCAAAATGAGGTTGTTCGACTTCATTAGTTGATTCGGATTACCTCACAAAGACACACCGGATCAACCTGACAGGCCATAAGCAAGTACCATTTTCTCGGTTCTTAGCGCCAGCCTATAACAGCCTAGTTAGAGCAGACCTATTTAGTCACTCAAATTCCACCCTCACTCAACTGGGAAAGCAGAGTCATCCTTGCTACCTTCACCTCTCTCATCATGGATACTTGGAGAATATTATAAAGATCAGCCGCAGAGGAGAAGCTCTGGTTACACAATTCTGTCGTCTTGTAGCTGGATCCCGACGAAGTTTCCTTCAGGATAGCTGGTGCCAACAGGAGAACGGCACGCAATTGTGTCCGGTAAAACGAACGACTGAGAGGCCCCGGGGAAAGTTTATGACCGCGGTCTACTCTTGAACCTGGAACAAGCGAAACGGGCAGCTCTTCTCCCGATCGAAGAGGCCGTCTCGTAAATCAAGCAGCGACGAACGCACAGTGCCAAGTTGGCTACTTTTGATACGCAGAAAATAATGGCTAATTTGTCCAACCTGGCAGCGATCGCAATGCACGGGCCCTGAGCGAATGTATGCCGGACGTATTCGTCACTTGGCGCGCATTTCATTCATTTTTCAGGCAGAGTTGACAAAACATATTCCAGTACTCTGCTTTCTTTTCGCGTTTTTTTATCTCTTTTTTTTTTTTACGTGAGCAAGAGACTCATAGACTTCGATGAAAACCGCTTTTTGCCTGCAACAGGCAGGCAGGCAGGCAGGCAGGCAGTCATACGCTTCTTTGTGGCCTCTTTTTCGCTGTCGAATAAACGGTGGGTGGCCTTATGTACTTTCTGCAAATATGAGAAAAATTCTTCAGCACTACCCTCGTGTTGTTGTTATTGATGTCGTAGATGCTATGGTATTTGCGTATATCTATATCGGTCTCTCCATCTATATAGACAGACAGATAGATAGATAGATAGATAGATAGATAGATAGATAGATAGATAGATAGATAGATAGATAGATAGATAGATAGATAGATACAACCACACACACACACACACACACACACACAAACGTAATTGATTGTCCTCGTTATGGATGGATGGTAGTGTTTATAGCACTTTTATTATTGGTGTCAAGGTGGCTTTGTCTCCAAACATCATTTTATATCGTTAACATGACAATGTTTGTGTTTTTCAACGTCAGAGAATAGAGATAAGTTTAATGGCTGATGGATGGTGATAGCTTTTTGACTATCTAAGTGACCCACAAACGTAGCTAGTGAGTGAGTGAATGAATGAATGAGTGAATGAATGAATGCATGAGCAAATGAGTGAGTGAGTAAATGAGTGATTGACTGAGTAAATGAACGAATGAATAAGTGTATAAGAGACTGAATGAGTGAGTGATGAATGAGTGACTAAGTAAATGAATGAATGAGAGAATGAATGAAGGAAGGAATGAAGGAATAAGGACTTAAGTGATTGAGTGAATGAATGACTAAGTGAATGAGTGAAAATGTATGAGTGCATCAGTGAGCGAATGAGTGAATGGATGAATGAGTGAATGAATGAAGGAATGCATGAGCAAATTAGTGAGTGAGTAAATGAGTGATTGAATGAGTAAATGAGCGAATGAATAAGTGTATAAGAGACTGAATGAGTGAGTGATGAATGAGTGACTAAGTAAATGAGTGAGTGAATGAATGAATGAGCAGTGAATGAGTGAATGAGTAAGATTAGTTATCCGAATGGTTGTCTGGATAGAACGCCTTGCAGAATATATTCCATATCTTTGCCTTCTGAATTCAAATTCTACCAGATTTGACTTTGCCTTTAGTTACGAGGTTACGAAGACATAAAGATACTAACACCGGTTGTCAGGCTGTGGTGGGTAACAAACGTAGATACAAACGCACGCACACACACACACACACACACACACATACGCACACATACATATATACATGTAAATATATACACATATATATATATCGACATGTGCACGTATTTACACATGTGGCTGTGTGGTAAGAAGTTTGCTTCCCAGCCACATAGTTCCGGGTTCAGTCCCATTGCGTGACATCATGAACAGGTGTCTTCTTCTATAGCCTCAGGCTGACTAAAGCCTTCTGAGTGGATTTGATAGACGGAAACTGAAAGAAGCCCGTCATATGTACATGTGTGTGTGTGAATGTGTGTGTGTGTGTGTGTGTGTGTGAGTGTGTATGTGTGTTTGGGTATGTGTATGTATACCTTTGTCTTTGTTCCTCCCCCTCCCACTGCTTGACAACCAGTGTTGGTTTGTTTACGTCCCTGTAACTTAACAGTTCGGTAAAAGAGACCGATAGAATAAATGCTGAGCTTCAAAAAAGTACTTCAAGGTGATCCTCCTGCATGGCCATAGTCTAATGACTAAAACAAAATTTCGATAGACAGACAGACATACAGACAGCCAATCAGACAGACAGACAGACAGACAGACAGACAGACAGACAGACAGACGGACAGATAGATTGTTATGTTTGTGATGGTTATATTTTTGCCAATTAAACACACGCACTGTACACTTGGTTTTCACTTCAGCTATTATTATTATTATTATTATTATTATTATTATTATTATTATTATTATCATCATCATCATCATCATCATCATTATAGTATCCTTTGTTTTTGCTTTTTTGTCACCCATCCTGTGACCTCCTTAATGACTCCTCATCCTACGTGTCTCTTCTTGTTCTGTTTAGACCATACTGGCTTTCTCGGAAAAAAAGCCAGTAAGAGGAAACACGTGGGCCACAAGGTGGTTAAGGAAGTCACAGGATGGGTGACGAAAGAGCTCACAGAAAGGTCACTGAAATAATAATCGTTATTATAATAAAGCTGAAGTGAAGACCAAGTATACAGTGCGTGTGTTTGATTGGCAAAATATGACCATACCGAGTTAAACAATGAGAATGAATGCTCAACACCTCACTGGTGGATAAAATTTCTTTATTTATGTATTAAGGCTACCGTTGGTTTTATGATAAAAAAGAATGAGTGGCTATGTGGTAAGTAGCTTGCTTATCAATCACATGGTTCCGGGAGCAGTCCCACTGCGTGGCACCTTGGGCAAGTGTCTTCTACTATAGCCT
>NC_068988.1:8227290-8233752 GCF_001194135.2 Octopus bimaculoides
GATAAAATATATTTAAAGTATAAAGCTTTGTATGAACTTTGTAGTGTTATGTATGTATCTGTATAAATATATATATACATATATGTGTGTGTGTGTATATATATAAATATATATATATGTATATATGTGTGTGTATATATATATATATATATATATATATATATATATACATATATACATACACACACACACACGTCTGTCTCTCTGTAATGTGTGTGTGTGTGTGTCTGTGTGTCTGTGTGTCTGTGTTGACGCCAACATTCCAGAACTGAGAGAAGCAATGATTACAAACATTGCCAGCAGTTCAGGTTAATTCGGGTCTTTTACTTCGGTTATTTGCCTTCTGAGAGATTTCTGCAATTTCTCCAATTAGTCTCAGCCACTTTCTTTCTGAGCAAACACTCTGCTGTACGAAAATAGCTCTGCCTTCCTCAAAACAATACTTTTAACCTTCTGCATATATTCCTCGCTAGAACGTTTGAAAAACGTGGCATAACCGATGAAGTTTATTGTTGCAGTCTACGTAGGTTTGCTAAATAAATGTTACTATCACACACTTTTTTGACGTACAAGAATTCGCACCGTGTCAAGATACACTTGCTAGAGTATTTTTCAGGGAATTAGCAAGGTAAGATTTGAAAAAAATTCTAGAAGAGCTGGATAACCGAACAATTCAGGAACCGTGTTTGTGTCAAGATGGCGTAGTGTATCGATCTTTTGTTTAAATCATATGCATTACACTTTGTGAGAAACGGTTGTGTGTGTGTGTGTGTGTGTATGCATTTGCAGAGCTTACTTTCAAAGCCAGATATATGCATCGGAATGACACTTGAGTAATTGAGGAAATTCAGCAACTTGAATATGTCTGATTTTGATTGGAAGACTAAGATTCACCTCCTGTCTATATGGCATCTATCCCAGTTTCACGGAAAAACATTTCACGTGCATGAAACCAGCAGCTGGCAAATTGTATTTTAACGGTTATCGTGAAATCGACCAAATATGCACGTATACCGGTTTTGAAAAGTAAGCTCCTCATATACATGTGTGTGTGTGTGTGTATGTGTGTGTGTGTGTGCGTGTCCGTGCGTGTGTGTGTGTATATATATACATATATATATATATATATAACATAAATAATATATATATGCATATAACATACGTATATGTACATACTTACATCTATACATATATATATAAGCATATGTGGGCACAAGACGTCACGAAACGTGTACAACAAAAATATGAATTTCGAATACATGGAATATGAACTATTTTTTTCGAACAACGAAAGACACAAATGGAAAACAAGATAAACAACATTAAGATCGACCCTTTATCAGTTGTTGGCTGTTTTTCCACTCTCGTATTTCGAGCATTTAGCAACAATATACGCTTTCGATAAAACAGTTGCTCTCTGGCAATATGACCATCCCCAAGTACAACAACATATATATATATATATATATATATATATATATATAATAGATCGCTAACCACTACACACATTTTTTTCTCTACTTGTTTCTCCCTTGTTTCTTTCTGTGTTCCAATCGGTGGAAGAGCGTAGGCTCGAAACGTTAAAGATTTTTTCAATTCCCGAGCGTTATACTAATACATCTGTTTTTCTACACCACCTGTCTTCGTCTTTTGTTTTTTTGTGAATTCTCCCTATATATATATATAGAAGACATGAATCCGATATAATTGTTATTTTATCGAACCCAGCTGAAAGACAATTTCCCGGAAAGTGAACATCGAAGTCATTTTCCTTATGAAAGACGGAAAATACTGTGAGTTGGTTAAGATACGCAAAAACAATAGATGGGAAGCAATCTGCCCTACCGTAACGGTAGATGTTAGAAGATATGTTGGAACCAGGGTTCATTCGATACTCAACAGCCTTTGACTCACTACGAAAGTAAGAAAATATGTTTCAGAAAATTGTCGGAAGCCGCCGAGAAAGCAAGCCATTACACGTGACTCGGGAGAGATGCGTAGTATAGTAAGAATGAGCATTGAGGATGGTAGGAACATTTGGCCTAGAGTCGCTACTTCTGATGCAACAAATCTCCTGTAAGAGTTTTGTTGCTTACATCGGTAGATGATACCGGACAATTGTGGTATCGCGGTGGAAGGCGCTGAAACTTCTACAGAGCTGCTTTACCTCCAGACGAGATATTGACTCTCGCACTCAAATGTTTATCCTAAATGCTGTTACACAAATAGTGATTGTTTTAAAACAAAATATGGACATGGAAACACAAGTTTCATATAAAAGTTTCCTCAAAAGATAGTTACTCGTTGACTCTTTATTTTTATCTTTATCCTTATTTTTATCTTTATCTTTACTCATTGACTCTTTTATCTTTACTGTTATCAACGCTCTCCTACGACTGATTACTCAATGGAATTCAGTGGCCATTTTAATATTATAGTTGCTCTGCTTGAGATGGTGATGTTAATATTTATTTAATCTTTAAGTAGTCGTTTGTCTGTTTCTTTGTAATTTAGTTTGTCGGTCAATTAACACCTGTTCAATTAATCACACTTTCAAACTGACAGGTAACCATTATGTCCGCATATATACTTCTCTTTTTTTTTTTAAACATTCTTTTTCTTCTTCTGTGCTTTTATCAGAAAAAGAAGGGCAGTTTCCATGACCTTTTACGAAGGGTTTCTGAGTCTAGTTGGGAGCGGGGTACAGGGAAAGGAAGAAAGAAAGAAGGACAGGAAGGAAAGAAAGAAAGAAAGAAAGAAAGAAAGAAAGAAAGAAGGAAAGGCGTTAAAGTTGAAAACAGATTAAATGTGTCGTACTTTAAAAATAAGAACGTCCGTCCGACGTTGCACTTTTCTTTTATTTTTTATTTGTTTCTGTCAGCGGACTTTGGCCATGCTGGGGCACTGCATCAAAGGATTTAGTCGAGCAAATCGACCCAGTACTTATTTTTTAAGTCTGATACTAATTCAGATTGTATTTCACTTCAGTTTCAGTATCCATTAATTAAATAAGTAGTAAATTATTTATTTAATTATTTATCTAATCGACAAAGTTCTTATACCCTTCGTTTTTCACTCTACAAAAACGAAATATTTAAATTTAAATATTGAAATTATTGATTGGTCATTGTTATATTTAACAACATTCGATTATCTATGTGGATTAGATGAAGTTAATTCACTCCCGATTTAATCATCTGTTATGGTTACCTCTGCAGATTTTCTGTGTAAATCAGCTAGCACTGATTTTGTTAACAACGTTTTGTATCCGAGACGCCATATGTAAAGAACAACAATGAGATCGAAAATGAAAAATGGATAATGGTCGTATATGCCATATTTCGGGAGTTTTTGCTCCTTTACCAGCACCCATCTAACCCCTTAATCATCCACGAACACATTGCTTAAATAACCATTAAATATAGCGGTGTATCGTTTTTGGAGATACCAATTTTACATGTCAAACACATTTCTGGAAGCTGGTACGTAAATATTCTTTTCTACTTGGGCACGTAAATATTTATGACTTATAGGAACACGGTATATCGTTATGCAACCATAATACGCTACAAAATTATATTAAACATTCAATATACAGGTCGTCGTCGACTTACGACCACAATTGGTTCCGACTGACTGGTCGTAAGTCGATTTGGTCGTAAGTCGGCTTATAGCTTTGTTTTATATTTTTACATTCTTAAGGTACATTCTCAAGTAAAAGTCACACACAGCATTTTGTATTATACTATTATACTGGCGTTAGTCAAAAATTTCGGCGTCCCAAGCAATCATCTTATAAACAAATTTGAGGTTGCCTCGATGTCTCCGCGACAGGACATTCATCCAAAGCTCGAGATATAATAATATAATAATTATACTTGTTATTTAGCACCGAGCCAGTTCTGCTTGAATAGATCCGTAATAAAAGATGTTCTGTAATGTTTTGTCAAACGACTTTGGTGGAGTTGTCAGAACTCACATCTCGTCGAAATACGATCCTATCCAGATTTATAAACTTCATCGACAAACAAGCTCAGTACGATCCAATTTCCGACATGCTTCGAAATATAGCATCTTGATGTCAGTTCAGACGTATCTTATTGCTTGTTATACAATGTGTGATGGTTGTTGTTGTTCTTGTTCTTCTTCTTTTTATTCTTTTACTGCTATTACTAGCAAACCAAGCGACTGCATAGGCTCCCTCATTGACTCATATGTATAAACTCACACATGCATACATTCACAGACACACACATACACGCATATACGTACACGTATACAAATCAAATGTAAATAAAATGAGCGATAAAAGGACAACAGAACAAGAGGGCAAAAGTTTAACAAACACGGCATTAGCTTAAAGCTTTAATGGAAAGAGAAAGTGACTAAACGTTTCGGACGTTTGTCCTTCATCAGAAGACACAGAAAAACATAGATTGAGTAAAAAAGAGAAACAATGACATGGAGAAAAAATACGACGAGTGAAGGCTTGGAAACTAGATAGAAATGTTGTTCTGTTGTAGGGAGTTAAAAATGGAGGGGGGGCAACGAGTGTCGTGCAGCAAGCGTTTTATATGGCGGCTGCTGAATATTGATTTTTCTTGCTGTTGGGGTTGTGTGATATTTACATTATGGTCCTTTATGTGTTATATTCCTCTTACAGCTAAAGCTTATCTCCTATGTCGTTCAGGATGGAATTTTTGTTTGGCGAGACGATGTTATTTTACAACACATATTTTTTACAATGGCGTTGTATCATTTATCTTTGACCTGTTTCAGTCATTGAACTGCGGCCAGGCTTGAGTATTACCTTGAAGGGTTTTAGTTGAAAAAAAGTCGACCCAGTTTGTTGTTTGTTTTTCTTAACTTAGTACTTATTTATCGATGTGTTTTGCCAAACTGCTACGCTACGGGGACGTAAACAAACCAACACCGTTTGTCAAGCGATGATGGAGAACAAACACAAACAGGAAGACACGCACACAGATATATATATATACATACATACATACACACACATACATGTGTGTGTGTGTGTGTGTGTGTGTGTGTGTGTGTGTGTGTGTGTGTATTCATACATATATATACATGTACATTTATAGGTATGAAGTTCGCTTTTACTGCGTGGCACCATCAGCAAATGTTTTCTACTATAGCCTCGGGGTGACCAAAATTTTGTGAGTGGATTTAGGAGACGGAAACTGAAAGGAAGCCCATCGTATATGTGCGAGCGTGTGTTTGTGTATGTGCCTTTGTGTCTGTGTTTACCCTCACTCACGTTTGACAACCGATGTTGGTTTGTTTATGAACCCTAACTTAATGGTTCAACAAAAGAAACCGATAGGGGTCGATTCATTCGACTAAATGCTGCTCAAGATGGTGCCCAGCATATATATATATATATATATATATATATATATACACGACAGGCTTCTTTCAGTCTCCGTCAACCAAATCCACTCAGAAGGCGTTAGTCGGTACGGGGCTATAGTAGTAAACACTTGCCTAAGGTGCCGCGTAGTGGTATCGTGGATTGAACCCTGGACACCACAGACGAGGCAAGCACAGTACCGCTCTGGTGATCATTGTTGTGAACGCGTTGCAGCGTCGCCTCATCTTCCTGTTCGACGCTTCTCTTTCAATATGGTTTCATTTAAGAATAGAGACAATACTCTCACGTCAAATAATGTCAGATACTTTCCTGAAACGTTATATAGGTTGTTCTATTTTACAAGGATAATGGTATTTGCATAAATGGACAATACGCAGGTGTTTCACTTGCATCTTTTTTTTTTGTTTTTTTTTTCTTTCTATTTTCTTTTATTTTTATTTTGAACAGCTCATATGACTTCGAGAATAAGTCAAGTGTGACGTCCATAAAGTTTACTTTTTCAGGTTAATTGGACGTTTTCTCTTCATGCTGAATGCATTGAAAGTTAATACGGCTCATTTCCTCAGGTGTACGCGATACACCTTCCACTTGCAACGTTCGACATAGATCCGTCATCTTTCTCACCCTTTCTACCTACATGCATGCATATACACACACGCATACACACACACATTTACACAAATACAAATTAAAATAGACAATGCAAACTGGAGCAGATCTGGTCTTAAACTTAACTTCCATGTTTCGATCTTATTACAACTCCTCAGCAACGCATGTTGCACACACTTGGCAAGACTAAGAGCGATCAATACATATATGTGCGTGTGTATGTAGAGTATATGTATGTATGTATGACGCGGGATTGTAGCTGTGTGGTAAGAAATTTGCTTCCTAACGACAACATTGCTTGGTGCCTTATGCAAGTGTCTTCTGCTATGGCTCTAGGACGAGCAAAACTTTGCGAGTAGATTTGATAGATGGGAAAGTGTGTGTGTGTGTGTGTGCGTGCGTGTAACTGCGTGTGTGTGTGTGCATATATATATATATATATATATATATATATATATATA
>NC_068988.1:8234160-8235278 GCF_001194135.2 Octopus bimaculoides
ATTTACATAATATCGAAGTCTCATTCATTCTTTTGTTGTCATACTATTACTATATATATATATGCAAAAATGAGACAAGAACGCAAAACATCCAGACGGGTGAAACAAAAAAGGGACAACAAAATATCCAGACAGACGATACAAAAAATACAAGGACAGATCATTCGGAATTTTCTATCCTCAGTCGAGTTCCAGATTATCTTTGCAATTTCGGCTGGTTATACTCGAGATTGCTCCAATCTGGCCAGCCCCAAGGAAAAAATAAGCAAAGAGCATTAGATTCCTTGGAAGAAAGCAGCGAATGTATAAGAAAACAAGGACAGAAAAAAAAAACAGAGAAATGTTACACAAATACTAAACAGGACATAACAACAGGTGTCTATCGACTACATATATATGTGTGTGCGTGTGCGTGTGTAGGGATATAAACTGACAATTTTTTCTATTTTTGTGAAAATAATGAACGTCGTCTGAGTGGACCCTCACAAGCGTGTTCAGATAACTATTTTTGCCCATCGTTACAGGTGAATCCCGACTAGTGATTTAACGAAAGTTGAAACTAATTCATAGCCAATTTGTTTCTTATTCTTTGTTTGATACCGCATGGTTTAAAAACACGATTTTATTTTCAACACGACGTAGGGAACATAAAATGGCAACCCTAGTTACAGATACGAACTAATTAGCATGTAAAACCACTGGGAGTGAGGAATCACTAGCATCCTTCTCAGAGAAGGATACTGGTCTAAAACCAATGGTTTCATGCGATTATTCATCATCTCGCTTCGGCCCGTCACTATATTTATATACCAAGAAGACTCCGAGAGTTGTACGCATATTGTACAGGCATTTAGCACTTATAATCCATTGAGGTACAGATGTCTCTTGGTGGTGACCCTATTTGTCATTCCATCTGCTGAAAGTCTTGTGGTGCCTTGTGTAGACGCAACACTTGGAAACCGAAAGCAAAAGGCATTCAACACATTTACTAGGACTTACCTATAATTTTTATTTAAAATACCTTGATTCGGCTCCATGCGACTTAAAGTTTCACATGCTTCTTACAGACAGATATACATACATACATATATATATATATATATATATATATATATATA
>NC_068988.1:8235701-8236588 GCF_001194135.2 Octopus bimaculoides
GTGTGTGTATTGCGGGTCAGCAGTAGGAACAACAACACTAAATGTTTTGAATAATTATATTTGGTATTCAACGGAATGGTTCCTGTGACATTTACGTGTTTCAGACATCGTCGAAAACATCTCCAGACATCACTGACTGATGAAGCCAACCTGTTATTTAGCCTTGTGTGCGCGCGCGCATGTGCGTGCGTGCGTGCATGAATGTGTGTGCACGCGCGCACGTATGTGCGGATATTTGTGTGTGTTTATTTGTGTGCGAAGTGCGTGTGAATGTATACTCGTACATATATATATGTGTGTGTGTGTGTGTGTGTGTGTGTGTGTGTGTGTTCGAATAGAAACAGATACATTCACAAACACACACATGCATATGGGCGAGTACTATGAGTTCAAATTCCTTAGAGGTCACCTTTGCCATTCATCCTTTCGTGGGTCGATGAAATAAGTACCAGTTGAATACTGCAGTCGATGTAATCGACTAGTCCCCTACCCCAAATTTCAGGCCCTTGTACTATTAGTAGAAAGGATTATTATTATTATTATTGAGTGAGTGAGTGAGTGAGAGAGCAGCGCATGCCATCAAAGTGACACTGGGGTAAAATATACGAAGCCCAGTATACCCATCATGACTACCCGTCTGATAAGGGTACACCAGGCACATGCATGACAACCACATGTGTGCGACATGGTTATCTCATATCAGGATAAATAGCTCATGACCTTGCAGGTGGGGCCCAGTTAGAATTCTCTTCAGGGCGAGTAGTCCATCCTGTTCAAATGGTCCCTGAATAGGGGATGTTTAAGGATGTTGAACGAAACAGCGACAAAATACAATTATAACCAAAACACAATGTGTGTGTACACATACAAATATATATATATATATA
>NC_068988.1:8236819-8239221 GCF_001194135.2 Octopus bimaculoides
ATAAACATTGGTGGCACTCCGTCGGTTTCAACGACGAGGGCTCCAGTTGATCCGATCAACGGAACAGCCTGCTCGTGAAATTAATGTGTAAGTGGCTGAGCACTCCACAGACACGTGTATCCTTAATGTAGCTCTCGAGGAGATTCAGCGTGACACGGCTGGCCTTTTGAAATACAGGGACAACAGAAACAGGAAGAAAGAGTGAGAGAAAGTTGTGGTGACAGAGTACAGCAGGGTTCGCCACCATCCCCTGCCGGAGTCTCGTGGAGTTTTAGGTGTTTTCGCTCAGTAAACACTCACAACGCCCGGTCTGGGAATCGAAACCGCCATCCTACGACCGCGAGTCCGCTGCCCTAACCACTGGGCCATTGCGATTCCACTATATATACATAGATACATATACAGAGGCAGAGAGAATGAGTATTAGAGTGAGGGGGAGTCAGGAAAAGAGGAGGAAGGATAGGTAGCAATAATAGCTATTTTTAGTCATTCAAAAGCTGTTTAAATCTATTATTGCTATTGTTGTTGTTGTTGTTTTATGTACTTGGATGAGAATCGTTCCTGTTGTGACCAACCTTTTTTCATTTCATTTTTTTTTTTTTAAGCATATTGCGTTGAGGCCTAACTTACTCAAATGATACCTTCTTTCCCTTCTCTGATGGTACAGTTTCCTTTGAAAGCTATTTCTATCAGGGCCGCCAGTAAACTATTCTTTCTTATTTCTATCAGTAAAAAAAAAAAAAGAAAATAGGTACAAACCATCGAGATCTGGTTCTAAATTATTTCACATCTCTTGAGTTGCAGTTGTCACAAATCCTTTCTAACCATCCCAAAATGCCATAAATAGTTATCAGAGCTTTCGAATTAGGTCAAACGTATCTGTTTATCCCAGTTGCTTTCTAAATATATAAATACTTAGATATTAATTTCTTCAACAATTGTAACCGTCCCGGACGAAATACGTCGCAACATCTCTTCCAGATCTTTACTTTCTGCGATCAAATTCCACCGAGGTCACTCTGACTTTCATCCTTTCGGGGTCGACAAAATAAGTAGCACTTGAACACCGGGGTCGATGAAATCCTCGAAATTGCTAGTCTTGTACGGAAATTTTGCATGTTACAGTTTTTCCCTCAATAATTGTTACCGTACCAAGGCAGCGAGCTGGCAGAAACGTTAGCACGCCGGACGAAATGCTTAGCGGTATTTCGTCTGTCACCTGAGTTCAAATTCCACCGAGGTCGACTTTACCTTTCATCCTTTCGGGGTCGATAAATTAAGTACCAGTTGTGTACTGGGGTCGATGTAATCGACTGGCCCCCCGTCCCAAAAGAAATTTCGGGCCTTGTGCCTAGAGTACAAAAGACTTGTTACCGCACCGAACAAAATGCCTAGCGGTATTTCTTCCGGGTGTTTTACGTTCTGAGTTCAAATCCCGCTGAAGTAGACTGTAACCTTGATCCTTTCGGGGGTCAATAAAATGAGTACAAACTGAGCACTGGGGCAGGGGCGATATAATCAACAACCCCCTCCCACAAAATTTCAGATCTTCTGCTTGTATTAGAAAAATTTAAGTTGGTGAGCTGGTAGAGTCGTCAGCACTCCGGACAAAATGCTTACCAGCATTACGTCCGTCTATGTGTTCTGAGGTCAAATTCCGCTGAGGTCGGCTTTGCCTTTCATCCGTTCGGGGTCGATAAAATAAGTACCAGTTGAATACTGTGGTCGAATTTAATCGACTTACCCCACTTCCTCGAAATTGCTGGTCCTGTACAGAAATTTGGAACCAGTATTATATTCTTCAACAAAGCAAATTGGCGTCGCAATTTCTTCCGTTTCTTTGCTTTCTGTGTTCGAACCACGCCGAGGTGGACATTGCTTGTATCCTCCAAGTGTGCGTAAATATAGTAATAATTTGACAAAGTGAAAATGCTGAATCTTTCAGAGCGACGGATGTGAATACTTACGGTATTTTACTGGTTCTTCGGTTCAAGAATTGGAAGAGAGATTTGCAGGCTTGAGCACGTCTTTTCTCCTGACCAGTCGATAAGATATATATATATAATTATTATAAATAAGGGCAAAAGAAAAAGTTTTCCTATGCCAATATGCTGAAAAATAGACCTTAAACCGTCTAACAACATACAATATTTTTCACTATAAATACACAATGTGCTGAATCGAGGAAAGCAAGTTAACAATTTTTTAAAAAATTCGCTTGCTTTCCATATGAGCTGTTGTGTGGTAAGAAGCTTGCTTCATAGCCACATGGTTCCGGGTTCAGTCCCACTGCATGACACCTTGGGTAAGTGTCTTCTACTATAGCCTCAGACCGACCAAAGCCTTGAGTGGATTTCGTACACGGAAATTGAAAGAAGCCCATC
Source organism: Octopus bimaculoides (assembly GCF_001194135.2). Taxonomy (NCBI): domain Eukaryota; kingdom Metazoa; phylum Mollusca; class Cephalopoda; order Octopoda; family Octopodidae; genus Octopus; species Octopus bimaculoides. Next base: position 8,239,204 of record NC_068988.1, read on the forward strand.
GTATATAATATATATATA
>NC_068988.1:8240011-8240335 GCF_001194135.2 Octopus bimaculoides
GGTGGCTCCGCCACGTCAAAACGGTAGAGGAGTAGGGGCCGAAACCGGACGTGGTTCCTCCTGATGATGTCTTGAGCTAACTGGATCCTATAAAGGAGCCGTTGTGGTAGCAGACCACGAAACATGGTTGAAATTCCTTCCTAGTTTTTCGAAGTAGTGTTTTGTTTGGTTGTTGGTAATAACCCTCTGGTCTTTCTCACAAATACGAATAGAAACATATTGATAGATAGAGAGGGAGAGAGAAAAAGAGAGACCAGACAGAGACAGATAGATAGAGAGATAGAGAGATAGAGAGATAGAGAGATAGATAGAGAGATAGATAGA
>NC_068988.1:8240345-8241648 GCF_001194135.2 Octopus bimaculoides
AGATAGAGAGATAGAGAGATAGATAGATAGAGAGATAGATAGAGAGATAGATAGATAGATAGATAGATAGATAGATAGATAGAGAGAGAGAGAGAGAAAGAGATAGAGAGAGACAGACAAACAAACAAACAAACAAACAAACAGATAGATAGATGGATAGACAGGGATAGATAGAGAAATGGATAGAGAGAGAGACAGCAGACTGATAGATAGACAGACAAACAGAGGTAGATAGCGAGAGACTGAGACAGACAGATAGATAGATAAATGGGCAGATCGATAGATTGATAAGTAGGTAGGTAGGTAAGAATAACCAGTGTTATTATCAAGAATCAAAAATGAGGACTGAAAAGAGACAGACAGACAGAGATTTGTGTCTTTCATTACGTTGCTTCTGTATTCTAATAGAAGTGTATTTGATTATTAATTTGCCAGTTAATTAATAAAGACACGCAACTGTTCATTAATTATTTGTATGTTAGACAGTTGTTAACGAGATACAACTGTGTCGGAATACTCTCAAAGTAATAACTAAATATATAAAGATATGATGAATTAATTAATAGCGCCTGCATTTATTAATTTATTATTATTATTATTATTATTATTATTATTATTATTGTTGTTGTTGTTGTTGTTTATCATCATTATTATTATTGAGTGAGAGAGCGGCACACGCCTATTTTTATTGAGTGAGAAACTAGCACACCCCATCAAAGTGACGCTGGTGCACGAATATACGAAAGCCAGTATACCCGTCATGACTACCCATCTTATAAGGGTACACCAGGCACATGCATCACAACCATGTGTGTGTGACATGGTGACCTCGTATCAAGATAAACAGCGCATTTCCTTGCAGGTGAGGCCCAGGTAAAATTTTCTCCAAGTCGAGTCTCCAAGTCCCGCTCAGAAGGTCCCTGAATAAGGGTTGTTTAAGGATGTTGGATGAAACATCCATGTTTCCAGGGGTGAGTTATCCAAACCCCAAAGAATTCCTCTCAACACATGGCTATGATGCTCCCCCACTACTTCTACTCATGATCAGAGATGCACATATTGTAAGCCACGAAGGGACATGCTCAACTGGTTAAGGTCAAACAACTGACAAGCAAATCTGTGATATTGAGCAGAATATTTGCTGTAGCCCATCTTTTTATACCAAGACAAAACAATGTACATGATAACACTTCCAATCAATTAAGATCAGAAGCCATGAGAGCCACTGCCTGGTACTTTATTATTATTATTATTATTATTATTATTATTATTATTATTATTATTATTATTATTATTATTATTA
>NC_068988.1:8242082-8242879 GCF_001194135.2 Octopus bimaculoides
CTCTGAGTTCAATTCCGCTGAGATCGAATTTGTCTTTCATCGTTTCGGGGGTCGATAAATTAAGTACCAGTTACGCACTGGGGTCGATGTAATTGACTTAATACCTTTGTCTGTCCTTGTCCTCTCTATGTTTAGCCCCTTGTGGGCAATAAAGAAATAAGAATCGTTAGTACGCTGGATGAAATTCTTAGCGGTATTTCGCCCGGCGCTACGCTCTGAGTTCAATTCCGCTGAGATCGAATTTGTCTTTCATCGTTTCGGGGGTCGATAAATTAAGTACAAGTTACGTACTGGGGTCAATCTAATTGACTAGCCCCGTCCCTCAAACTTTCAGGCCTTAGTAGAAAGGGTTATTATCATTACAGGAGCTGGCAGAAACGTTAGCACGCCGGGCAAAATGTTTAACGGTATTTCGTCCGTCTTTTATGTTCTGAGTTCAAATACCACCGAGGCCCACTTTGTCTTTCATCCTTTCAGGGTCGATAAATTAAGTATCAGTGGAACATTGTGGTCAATATAATCAACTTACCCCTTCCCTCAAAATTTCAGCCCTTGTGCCTTTAGTAGAAAGGATTATCATTATTACCATCATCATCATCATCATCATCATAATGAGAAACTGGTAAGCGAACAGATAAAAACGAACGAAAGTCATTAACTAATCTTCGCCCATATCAAAAACGGATTAATCAAATCTAAAATGATAAAACGGAATGATTATAAATTAATCCAAGAATTTTGTTTTTAATTTGGAATTATTGTAAAGCATTCATTTCCCCCCACCCCCACCCCCACCC
>NC_068988.1:8243515-8245776 GCF_001194135.2 Octopus bimaculoides
TTCTTCTTCTTCTTCTCCTTTTTCTTCTTCTTCTTCTCCTTTTTCTTCTTCTTCTTCTTCTCCTTCTTTTTCTTCTTCTTCTCCTTCTCCTTCTTCTTCTTCTTCTTCTTCTTCTTCTTCTTCCTTCTCCCCCTGCTTCTTCTTCTTCTTCTTCTTCTACTTCTTCTTCTCTAAATGCCTATTGATGTTCGATTGCATTGAAATCGTCGGCAATCAAATCTTTCCAATGTTAAAAAAGAAAGTCAATAATCTCGGAATATTCTTCGCATCCACATCCTCCATGACAAAACTCTTTTCCGCAACCGTAACAAATCCATCAACGACTTTATTTACTTGCCATTTCTTTAAGCTACTAAAGTCATCCATGCATTCAGGTAAATTCGATGATGTTCTACAAGACTACTATCATAAACCTAGCTTCCCAGGATTCCTGAGTATTTCCAATTGGTTGTTTCTTTTCTTTTCTTCGTTTCAGTTATTTGACTGCAGCCATGCTGGAGCACCACCCTTAGTCAAACAAATTTGTAAGCCTAGTACTAATTCTATCGGTCTCTTTTGCCGAACCACTAATTTCGGGGACATAAACACACCAACATCGGTTGTCAAGTGATGGTGAGGGTACAAGTACAGACACAAAACATTCACACATGAATATATATACACAACGAGCTTCTTTCAGTTTCCGTCTACCAAATGCACTCACAAGGTAGCATGCAGTGGGACTGAACCCAGAACCATGTGGTTGGGGAGTAAATTCTTAGCACACAACCACGCCTATATATATATATATATATATATACGACGGGCTTCTTTCAGTTTCCGTCAACCAAATACACTCACAAGATTTTGGTTGCCCGGAGACTATAGTAGAAGACACGTGCCCAAGGTGCTATGCAGTGGAACTGAACCCGCAACCATGTGGTTGGGAAAAAAAGCTTTTTACCACACACCCACTCCTGGTTATTTAACTGCGACATCTTCATCTCTATTCGCAGCTTCCCCTGTTATTTTTACGCTTACATTCCTGTTCAAATTTTGAAATTTTCCAACCAATTCTCCTGGCACGTCTTCATATTTGTTTTCTGTCAAGAAAAACTAAACGCAAATAACTTTGATCATGATATTATTGAGGTCAATCAGAATTCACTTCTGATAACCAAAATATTAATAGATCTTCCATCTCAATCAATATTGAACTTCGATTTCCAGTACATTATATATTTAATAATGTAGGTGCCAGTCTACCTTGATTCCGGTATTTATTTACTTGGCCCAAAATAGTTCGAATCGTTGACTCAACAAAGCCTAAGTGTCTTCCGATGTTAGGTTTCTGTTTGTCGTGATCAAACCTTTTAATAATAACGAAGCTATCTTAAAATAATAGCTTGTTTTTGCTCTTTATATATTTTCTATAGCGAAATCACTGGCTCTTCTGTAGATATAGCCACACTTATGGCTGGAAGCGGTACTTTTAATTTCAAATGTGTGGCTAACTAGATAGATAGATCCGTTCGTATTTGTATCTGGTTTCGCGAGAAAGACAGATACACAAGCGAAGGCGGTGGACACTGTCGGTTCAACATGTCACTTACTGTTTTGTGTGCACCATTTTAGCAGCGACATTAACCAAATGTTATGCTCTGTGAATTAAAGATGGGAAGTAAAATATAAAATAAGCAATGCAGATTGAAATAGATCTATTCTTTAAAAATTAATACCATGTTTCGGCCTCATAGGGATTCATCAGCGAAGCTTATTCTTTTGAATCGTCAAGACTAAGAGAAATCAATATATATATATATATATATATATATATATATATATATATATATATATATATATATATATATATATATATAACCTTTTTTTCTTTTACTTGTTTCAGTCATTAGACTGCGGCCGTGCTGGAGCACCGCCTTGAAGAATTTTAATCGAAGGAATCGACCCGAGTTCTTTCTTTTAAGCCTGGTACTTATTCTGCCGTTCTCTTTAGATGAACCGCTAACCTACGGGGAAGTAAACACACCAACACCGGTTGTCAAGCGGTGGTGGGGGACAAACACACACACACACACACACACATATGACAGGCTTCTTTCAGTTTCCGTCTACCAAATCCACTCACAAAGCTATAGTCGACCCGAGGTTATAGTAGAAGACACCTACCCAAGGTGCCACGCAGTATATATATCGTATATATGTGTGTGTGTGTGTGTGTGTGTGTGTGTGTGTGTGTGTGTGTGTGCGTATATATAGATAGA
>NC_068988.1:8245786-8246854 GCF_001194135.2 Octopus bimaculoides
GTGTGTGTGTGTGTGTGTGTGTGTGTGTGTGTGTGTGCGTATATATAGATAGAGAGAAAGAGAGAGAGAGAGAGAGATGATGTTTATGTAACCTGTATACAAAAGACTTCTTTCAGTTTCTAACCAAATCCACTCACAAGGCTTGGAATAGTGTGAGGCTATTGTAGAAAGCACTTGCCCAAGGTGTCATGCAGTGGCACTGAACCCGGACGGATCTGGTTGAAGATCAAACTTCTTACCACACACTCATGAGAGAGGGCTGATGATGTAATGACCCTAATTTTAAGAGGACAAGTGTAGACTAAGTACACATACGGACTTTTTTGCGTCACATGTGACGTGGAAGGAGTTGAAATACTCCAAGCAATCACTATTGTTCATGCAATTGGTGAGCATTAACTCCAGGAAGTTTTTGTCTTTGGCGTCATGACAGTTTTGTCAGATAGATAGATAGGTAGGTAGGTAGGTAGGTAGGTAGGTGGGTGGCTGGGTGGGTGGCTGGGTTGGATGGATGGATGGATAGAGAGAGAGAAACAGACTGACAGACAGACAGACTGGCAGATAGAGAGAGAGAGAGAGAGAGGGGGAGAGAGAGACAGACTGGCAGACAGATAGACTGGCAGACAGGCAGACTGGCAGATAGATAGATAGACACAGAGAGAGAGACAGATAGACAGAGAGAGAGACAGACAAGCGGATAGATAGACAGATAGATAGAGAGATAGACAGACAGACAGACTAACTGACAGATAGATACATACATACATACATACATAGACAGACAGATAGACAGATAGATACAGACAGACAGACAAAGAGATAGAGAGATAGACAGACAGACAGAGAGACTAACTGACAGATAGATAGATAGATAGATACATACATACATAGACAGACAGACAGACAGACAAAGGTAGCTAAATCGATCATATATCTTCCTTTATTTTCATTTTCATTTACGTAATTCAATTTCCAGTGAATATTACTTCACGTGAAGGAGGTTGGCGAGGGAGAGGGGGTGCACGGAGAAGTGGATGGGGTGGGAGGTTGGGGCAGAGGGGGAGGGGG
>NC_068988.1:8246869-8247663 GCF_001194135.2 Octopus bimaculoides
CGCTTGTTGTGTTTTGTTTTATTTTAAGTGGATTAGATTTCATGATTTGTAAAGCAGTAAATAACTCCATTGTCTCTTGGCTATTTGAAGGAGTGTCGACGCGGACTGAGTGGCCATTTGTGAGTGTTCCGCAAGTGTGTGTGTATATACATGTGTGCACGTGTGTGTGTGTGCGCGCATGCGTGTGTGCGTGTGTGTATGAGGAATGAATAGTGCATACACATGTGTGAATGTACTTGTATGTGTGTGTACTTGTGTACTTGCACATATGTTTCTATATATATGTGAATGTGCTTGCATGTGTGTGTGTGTCTGTTTGAATATATGTCTCTATGTATGTATATATGTGTGTATATGTGCGTGCGTGTGTGTGTGTGTGTGTGTGTATGAGGAATGCATATATGCATATACATATGTGAATGTGCTTGCATGTGTGTGTGTGTCTATTTGCATATATGTCTCTATATGTCTGTTTATGTGTGTATATATATGTGTGTGTATATATGTGTGTATGTGCGTGTGTGTGTATGAGGAATGTATATATGCATATACATATGTGCTTGTATGTGTGTGTCTATTTGCATGCACTTCTCTATATGTGTGTGTGTGTGTGTGTGTGTGCGCGTGCATGCGGTGTGTGTGCGCACATATAGTTCTGAGTGCGCTGGGTGCGACTGTTCGCCAGTGTATCCTATTAACAATCGCCGGTGTATGTACGTCATATCTTTTTATCTTTCACTGGTTTCGGTCACAAGAATGCGGCCATGCTGGGGCACCAACTTGAAGAAATTTAT
>NC_068988.1:8252087-8252977 GCF_001194135.2 Octopus bimaculoides
CTGGTGGTGGTGATGGTGGTGGTGGCGGTGGTTGTTGTTGTAGTAGTAGTAGTAATGGTTGGTGGTGGTACTAATGGTGATGATGGTACTGGTGCTGGTGGCAGTATTAGTAGCAGCAGCAGCAGTAGTAGTAGTAGTAGTAGTAGTAGTAGTAATGGAGGTGGTTAGTAGTGGTAATGGTGGTAACGGTAAAAATTTAACATCAATTTTGTGATTCGTGAAAAGACTATCTTTTTGTTGTTGTTGTTTTTGATGTTTCTTGAAGTCTGTCCCTGCACCGCCTAAGAATAAGCAAAGTACATTCAGTAAGCTTCTACGCAGTCTCCATCTATCCATTTTCACTCATAGAGCACGTATCGAGCTGAAGCTATGACAGAAGACAATTATCAAAGGTGCCACGCTGTGAAATCGAACTCTGAACCCCAAGATTGCTAAGCAAACGTCTTAACGACGCTCCCATAATTATATTCCAGCTTTTCTTAGTGAGTTAGAGCCGAAGTAAGAATTCTTAGCGGTATTTCGTCCGTCTTTACGTTCTGAGTTCGAATTCCGCCGCGGTCGACTTTGCCTTTCATCCTTAAGTACCAGTTGCATAGTGAGGTCGATCTAATCGACATCCCCCCACAAATAAAAGTGCAGGCCTTATGCCTGTAGTAGAAAGGCTTATTATTATTATTATTATTGATGGTGTCGAGCCACAGGCATATTGACCTGATTGGCGAGACACTAAACGAGTATGAAGCGGTGACAGGTGCGAAAATTAACGCGGAAAAGTCAGTGGGCTTGCAACTAGGCACCTGGAGGGGCAAGTCCATGCCGTCCAGCAGCGTCGTAGGGTGCTGGACAGACGGACCCGTTAAACTGCTCGGGGTCTGGTTCGATCCGGACCT
>NC_068988.1:8253792-8258115 GCF_001194135.2 Octopus bimaculoides
TGGAAGAATGGCCAGTATAAACGGACCAATTCTGAGAATACACCTGTAGAAAAAAAAAAAGAAAGGTAATATAAAAGGAGAAAGGGCTCTATACCCCTTTCTTATTTTTCTGACCAGGCTCCCGTGGTTTTATGGGTTTTTCCACGTGTAACCTTTCCTTTTTCGAAGCGCCTCCCCCTTTGGGAGTTCTACTTATTTATTTATTTATTTATTTATCTATTTATTTATTATATCTCTCTCCGTTTTCTTCCTCTGTTTAGACGAACTTTCCTACCTTTTCGGACAAAACCTTTTGTAACCTTCGTCCTGTCTTTGTCCTTACATGTTTTTAATTGATATTAGCACTTGTGGCCAATAAAACGAATCAATTATTATTATTATTAGGTTTTTCTTCATCTTTCAATTTTGTTTCCAATTCTTGTCTAGCAGAATCGTTAGCACGCCGGACAAACTGCTTAGCGGTATTTCGTCCGTTTTCACGCTAGGAGTTCAACTTTTTACCGAGATCGACCTTCAATCTTTCGGTTTCGATGAAATAATCAACAGTTGAGCACTAGGGTCGATATAATCGATTGGCCCCTTCCCCACAAAAATTCAGTCCTTGTGTCTATAGCAAAAAGGATATTTAGTCCTGTCTTTTTACTTTTCTGAGTTCAAATCATGCTAGGATTTCTTCGCAAATAAAACTCGTGCTTTCTTCTCTGAGCCGTCCTTTATATATACAGGTTCTCCGTCGGTTACGACGACGAGCGTTCCAGTTGATCCAATCAACGGAACTGTCTGGTCATGAAATTAACGCGCAAGTGGCTGAGCACTCCACAGACACGTGTACCCTTCATGTAATTCTCAGGGAGATTCAGCGTGACACAAGGTGTGACAAGGCTGCCCCCTTTGAATTACAGGTACTACTCATTTTTTGCTAGCTGAGCGAACTGGAGCAACGTGAAGTAACGTGTCTTGCTCAAGGACAAAACACGCCACCTAGAATCGAACTGATAGCCTTAAGATCACGAGCCAAATACCCTAAACACTACGCCACGCGCCTTCCACTTTCTTTCGCATATGTAACAAATGTAACTCACCAGGAAGAAAAACAGGTTTGGTTTTACTTTATTTTACTTTATTTTGCTTTATTTCATTTTTATCCTGAAGAATTTGAGGGAGACATTGCGAATGAGATGTGTCAGTGTTTGTAACCAGTCAAACTAGTTGAAACGAGTAGAAGGCAGTATTTAAGCATTTAGTATTTGAAAACCAGACAAGGGTGTATGGCGATAAAAGAAAAAAAGGAGACACGCCAGCACTACTGTTGCTACGAATTATTGTAACAACATGGCTGTTACAGAATTGGTGATCGTTGTTGTTTAGCCCAGGGTCAGTTCTGATCGACCAGTGGAGGCGCAATGACCCAGTGGTTAGGGTAGCGGACTCGCGATCATAGGATCGCAGTTTCGATTCCCAGACCGGGCGTTGTGAGTGTTTATTGAGTGAAAACACCTAAAGCTCCACGAGGCTCTGGCAGGGGATGGTGGTGAACCCTGCTGTACTCTTTCACCATAATTTTCTCTCACTCTTACTTCCTGTTTTTGTTGTGCCTGTAATTTAAAGGGTCAGCCTTGTCACACTGTGTCACGCTGAATATCCCCGAGAACTACGTTAAGGGTACACGTGTCTGTGGAATGCTCAGCCACTTGCACGTTAATTTCACGAGCAGGCTGTTTCGTTGATCGGATCAACTGGAACCCTCGACGTCGTAAGCGACGGAGTGCCAACAGTTCTGACCGACCACCCATGTAATTAAAGATCTTACATTCATGATCATCTTGCCTTTATTTTTATTACTTCCATATACATGTACATAATATATCTAGGGTCGTTTTATCTCATGCTTTATTTTCTTTTTTTTTCCAAGAGAGAAGTATATGATTTGAGGAAGGGCGAGGTACTATTTCTAACAATGTGGAGGCGCGTCGCTTTGTGGTTAGGGTGTTGGAATCGTGGTCGTAAGATTGTGGTTTCGATTCCTGGAACGGACGGCGCGTTGTGTTCTTTGAACAAAACACTTCATTTCACGTTGCTCCAGTCCACACAGCTGGCAAAAATACGTAATCTCACGACGGACGGGCGTCCCATCCAGGGGTGAATATATACGCCACAGAAACCACGAAACCGGAAAACCGATCCTATGACTCTATATGACTGGGAAAGGATTTTTATCCTTTATACTGTCCTGTCTCTAACACGTTAAGTAGCCACGAGGTGGCTGTCTCTTACTTGTCTAGTATAGCAGCAGGTGCTGCTGCTGCTGCTCTTGTTAAGTCACAAGTTCCCTCCACAACCTCAAAGGGACAATATCCCTTCCGCCAACAAGTTAAAAAACAATATGGCAAGTTACCTCAATCTGTCCTCTGAATCCGAAATGATACAACGATCGTTTGTTGTTTCCTGTCGTCAGGACTTAAATACTCTTACAGAACTGAACCTAACTCCTACCTTTAATCTAACACAGTGGTCCTCGACCATTTTTTTTTTACCTATGCACCCCTTTCACTACAATGTTATTCTGGTACACCCTCATAGCCATTCGATGTTTAAAAACAAGTTTTACAGATATTTTTTTCAAAATACCTATTTCGTTTTTCACACATTAACTTGTGTAGGTTGAACTATGTAAAATGTTAGAGAAAGAAACCCAGCTGTTCCTTGCGATAAACACATCTAAAGCAAATTTTTTTTTTCATGGATCCGTGTGGTAAGAAGCTTGCCTCCCAACCACATGGTTCCGGGTTCAGTCCCACTGCGTGGCACCTTGGGCAAGTGTCTTCTACTATAGCCTCGGGCTGACCAAAGCCCTGTTAATGGATTTGGTATATGGAAACTGAAAGAAGCCTGTCGTATATATATTCTTTTCTACTCTAGGTACAATGTTTTGTGGGGAGGGTCCAGTCGATTAGATCGACCCCAGTACGCAACTGGTACTTAATTTATCCACCCCGAAAGGAGGAAAGGTAAAGTCGACCTCGGGAGAATTTGAACTCAGAACATAAAGACAGAAGAAATACCGCTAAGCATTTCGCCCGGCGTGCTAACCATTCTACCAGCTCACCAGCTTGCCGTCGAATATACATGGCGCATGGCTCAGTGATTAGAGCGTCGAGCTTACGATCGTGAGTTCGATTCCCGGACCGGGCTGCGTGTTGTGTTCTTGTGCAAGGTACTTTATTTCCCGTTGCTCCAGTTCACTCAGCTGTAGAAATGAGTTGCGACGTCAGAGGTGCCAAGCTGTATCGGCCCCTTTGCCTTTCCCTTGGATAACACTGGTGGCGTGGAGAAGGGAGGCTGGTATGCATGGGCGACTGCTGGTCTTCCATAGACAACCTTGCCCGGACTTGTGCCTCGGAGGATAACTTTCAAGGTGCAATCCCATGGGTCATTCATGTCCGAAGGGGTCACAAATATATGTGTGAGTGTGTGTTTGTCCCCCCACCCCCACTAACGCTTGACAACCGATGCTTGTGTGTTTTTGTGTGTTTATGTCCCCGTAACTTAGTGGTTCGGCAAATCAGACTGATATAATAAGTACGAGGCTTACAAAGAATAATTCCCGGGGTGTATTTCTTCGACTAACACCATTTAAGGTGGAGCTCCAGCATGGCCGTAGTCAAATGACTGAAACAAGTAAAAGAATAAAAGAAAAATACTACTGTGTCCCCAATTTACTATTTTGCTAACGTGGACCTCACAAAGGATCATATGCGCCCCCCCCCACGGGTCATATGAACCCCTGCTGGGACCCCTGACCTAACGCATTATTGCTATGTAATATATTCTGAGAGCTCTAGGCTGTAGGTCAAACACCTCTTAGTCCTTCGTTTCCTTTATGGTGTATAATAAAAGTAAATAGTTTTGTGGCTTTACGGTAATACTCCGCTATTGCCCAGTGATGCGGGACGATCTTGCGGGCAGTGAACCGAGAGGCAACATCTAATCCAATCAAACAACTATGTACAAAATCAATAGCCTTTCATCTTCTGAACATAATCGATTTCGTCTCTTCATCTTGATTTCTTTAGCATTTAACTTAACCGCTGTATAATCATGATCATCGTCATCATCATCATCGCCATTATCATCATCGTCATCATCATCATCATCATCGCCATTATCATCATCGTCATCATCATCATCATCATCATCTTTATCATCTCCGTCATCATCAATGAATGTCTAATCATTTTCCATATATATACACACACACACGCACACATACATACATATATACATATATATATACATACATATATAGATAGATGCATACATACA